>NC_041384.1:41120088-41165377 GCF_002162155.2 Triticum dicoccoides | reverse complement strand
GTAGGAGCCGCGGGGGGAATGGGGAGGAGCCACCGCGGGGGGAGCGTGCGCGAGTGGTAGAGGATGAGGGGGGAGAGTGAGGCCGGCGGCGAGATTGGATCTGGGGAGGGGATAGGGTTTGGGTGGTTGGAGGGGATGAGGGGGAGAAGGGGGCGGCGACGATGGATCTGGGGAGGGGATAGGGTTTGGGTGGTTGGGCTGCCCCGGGGTGGGGGTTCTTTTTCTTTCTTTCTATTTTTTTCATTAGCTAAATGGTATGGATGGATGGATGGATGGATGGATGCCATGTCATCGATCCAAGGCACAAACATTTCAACCAATAAGAACAAAGCTTGTGTAATTGTGTTTTTCTATTTGTTTCTCTTGTATTTTTTGCACGAGGGTGCATTTTGAAATGGCATAATTTGTTCAAAATATATCATATTTTGCATCAGAGTGAATCTTGGAATGGCAAACAATGTTGCCTAAGGAATTTTTCATTTTATTTACACGGAAAATTCATTTTCCATTTTTTGAGTGCCCGAAATGAGGTTTTTTTGTGAATGACCTACCATATATTTTTTGCAAAATGGTACCAAATAAATTTTCTAAAATACTAGGATATATTTAATGCACAATTGACCAAATCGTTGGGTGTAAAAAGTTTTGATCCACCTCTAGTGAAAAAGACAAATCTCCGCCGATTCAATTGGAAGCGGGTCAATTTTGAACTGCAGTTGCCTCGTAGTTTGCCCTTTATTTTTTTCAAAAATCAATTATAGGTACATAAGTATCTATTTAATCATAGAAACATAAAAAAATTCCAAGATTCAACCACTAGCTAGGAACGGTCATTCCCGCCATTTTGACCGCATTTTGAAATGGGCATAAAAAATTCAAAAAAATTCAAAAAATTGCAAAACCTTCGCATTGTGTCGTTATATGTGGCCACTACCAGCAAAAATAATAAACTTGTAATACGGCAATTATTTTAAAAAGTGTTCTCAGAAACGAGCTATCATGTGTGGAGATCAATGCCTTTCAAGTCAGATGATCAATCTTATGGCCACATTCATGGCATAGTTTGTTCAAATGATCTCATATTGTGCACAAGGGTGCATATTGGAATGGCAAACAATGTTGCCTAAGGGAGTTTTCATTTTCTTTGCACGGAAAATTCGTTTTCTATTTTTTGAGTGCCCGAAATGAGTTTATTTTGTGAAGGACCTACCAAATATTTGTTGCAAAATTGTACCAAATCATTTTTATAAAAAACTAGGCCATATTTAATGCACCATTGACCAAATGGTTGGGTGTCAAAATATTTGATCCACTTCTGGTGAAAAAGACAAATTCCCGCTGATTCAGCTTGAAGCGGGTCAAATTTGAATTGCAGCTGCCTCATAGCTTGCTCTTTATTTTTTTCCAAAAATCATTTCTAGGTACATAAGTATCTATTTAATCAGAGAAACACCAAAAAATTCCAAGATTCAACCACTAGCTAGGAACGGTCAAGCTCGCCGTTTTGACCGCATTTTGAAACGGGCATAAAAAATTCAAAAAAATCAAAAAAAATGGAAAACCTTCGAATTGTGTCATTATATGTGACCAAGTTTACAGGAAAAATAATAAACTTGTAATACAGTAATTATTTAAAAAAAGTGTTCTCAGAAATGAGCTATCAAGTGTGAAGATTCATGGCTTTTAAGCCAAATGATCAATCTTATGGCCACATTCATGGCATAGTTTGTTCAAATGATCTCATATTGTGCACAAGGGTGCATCTTGGAATTCCAAACAATGTTGCCTAAGGGAGTTTTCATTTTCTTTGCACGGAAAATTCATTTTCCATTTTCCGAGTGCCCGAAATGAGTTTTTTTTGTGAAGGACCTACCATATATTTGTTGCAAAATTGGACCAAATCATTTTTCTAAAATACTAGGCCATATTTAATGCACAATTAACAAAATGGTTGGTTGTAAAAAGTTTTTATCCACCTCTGGTGAAAAAGACAAATTCCCGCTGATTCAGGTGGAAGCGGGTCAAATTTGAACTGTAGCTACCTCGTAGTTTGCTCTTTATTTTTTCCAAAAATCATTTATAGGTACATAAGTATCTATTTAATCAGATAAACACCAAAAAAATCCAAGATTCAACCGCTACCTAGGAACGGTCAAGCCCGCCGTTTTGACCACATTTTGAAACGGGCATAAAAAATAAAAAAAATAAAAAAATTGGAAAACCTTCGCATTGTCTCATTATATGTGATTAAGTTTTCGGGAAAAATAATAAACTTGTAATACGATAATTATTTTAAAAAAGTGTTCTCAGAAATGAGCTATCACGTGTGAAGGTCAATGGCTTTCAAGCCAAATGATCAATCTTATGGCCACATTCATGGCATAGTTTGTTCAAATGATCTCATATTGTGCACAAGGGTGCATATTGGAATGGCAAACAATGTTGCCTAAGGAAGTTTTCATTTTCGTTGGACGAAAAAACCATTTTCCATTTTTCGAGTGCCCAAAAGGAGGTTTTTTTGTGAAGGAACTACCAAATAATTGTTGCAAAATTGGACCAAATCATTTTTATAAAATACTAGGCCATATTTAATGCACAATTGACAAAATGGTTGGGTGTAAATTTTTTTGATCCACCTCTCATGAAAAAGACAAATTTCCACCGATTTAGTAGGAAGCGGGTCAAATTTGAACTGCAGCTGCCTCATAGTTTGCTATTTATTTTTTCCAAAAATCATTTCTAGTTACATAAGGACCTATTTAATCATAAATACATGGTTTGGTGGAGATACGTAGAGGTTTGGGCAGTGGCCGAGGGCCCCAACTCTAGAGCGCGTAAACTCGCATGCCCGCCGCGTGGCCGTGGCGTTGCCATGCGTTCTGGGCGGCCTAGGCATGTCTAGTGGGTTGGGCACTCCCCAGGTTGGTGCTAGGAAGAAAATTACAACATAAGATTCTCACGAGGAGACCGATCGATGCTCAAACATGAATTAACAGCCAAGTGTTTGATTAGCGGTACGGGAAATGTACATGGCTAATGGGCGTGAGTTTTGGCTGAGGATGATCAGTTACTAAGAAGACCATCTTCACAAATTTTCAGCTCAAAAGGAGGAGCCTAGGTGGTACTTGCTTTGCGAACTACCACATTGGACATAACTACGAATGTTGAAGCTCGACTCAAAATAATGAACGGATTGAGCTGGCATTAGGTGGAGGATGGTTATTTGGGCATAGGAAACCACTGTAGAAAATGGATACTATTTGGAAATGCCAAAGTGGTACTTCCTTCACAATTCTCTTCTATGGACAGAAACTTGGGAAAACTAGTGAGAGATATTGGATGAATGAAATGAGCTAAAAATTGGTGTAGGTAAGTGACATAGGTATGGTCATGCGCTGGTAAATTTTCAGATCATTTGGGTAAGCCTAGCTAGTACTTACTTCACAAAGCTTCTCTCGAGGTAGAAACTTTGAAAATTTCCTGAGAAAGATTTACTAGGAAAATTGAGCTGAATATTATCATGTGGCAATGATTTGGGTATGGAAGAGTGCCCGAAAAGTTTGAGGGTAATAGGAGGGGTCTAGATAACACTTGCTTTGCAACGTGCCAATTTGGCCATAAAATATAAATTGAACCTGGGCTCACATAGATGATTTGACTGAGCTGCAATTTGGAGGAGGGTGATAATTTGGACATATGAAGGAACTGTATAAATTTCATGTCATTTCGATATATAAAAAAGGTACTTCCTTCACAATGCTTCTAGGTGGACAAAAACTTTGGAAATTTGCCGAGGAAGATTTGCTAGGCAAGTGGAGCTGAATTTTGTCATGCGGTAATGATTCGGATAGGAAAGAGTTTCCAAAAATTCCGAGGGCAATCAAGAATATATAAATAGCACTTCATTCATAAAGTATTGTCGTGAACAGAATAGGAAAATCAATATTGTTGAATTAGTTTTGAACTAAGCAAGGAAGGATTTTTACATATTTGATGAAGATATGGCCCACATAATTTATGAGATTTTTTTGGGAATTTTGGGAATGACAGAAATATAGGTTGCTTCACAACCTAGGGCAAAAACTGCTACATGGACATGACACATAGGCAAAACTGATGAGGTGGCGCCTAGTCATAGCAACCCACCACAATTTACAAGGTTATGACCATCTATATTGGTCATGATCAGCTAGAAATAAGGCAGCAAACCAGTGCTATCTGCTTTATGACCATTTCATGTAACGAAATTATGACCTTTCTGACCAAAATGGTCGTTATAGTTTAGGTTTTGGAGCCCCCGAACAACTTTTGACCAATTGGTCTGAAATGGTCATAGATCTATGACCAATTCTTCCAGGGTCACTAACAGAAGGTCACAAGTTGACATCTTTCTTGTAGTGCTAGCGTCACCGAACCTTAAGTGTGTAGACCCTACGGGTTCGGGAGAGATGCAGACATGACCGAGAAGCCTCTCCGGTCAATAACCAACAACGGGATCTGGATACCCATGTGGGCTCCCACATGCTCCACGATGATCTCATCGGATGAACCACGATGTCGAGGATTCAATCAATCCGTATACAATTCCCTTTGTCAATCGGTACGTTACTTGCCCGAGACTCGATCGTCGGTATCCCAATACCTTGTTCAGTCTCGTTACCGGCAAGTCACTTTACTTGTACCGTAATGCATGATCCCGTGATCAACCACTTGATCACATTGAGCTCATTATGATGATGCATTACCGAGTGGGCCCAGAGATACCTCTCTGTCATACGGAGTGACAAATCCCAGTCTCGATTCGTGCCAACCCAACAGACACTTTTGGAGATACCTGTAATGTACCTTTATAGTCACCCAGTTACGTTGTGACGTTTGGCACACCCAAGGCAATCCTACAGTGTCCGGGAGTTGCACAATCTCATGGTCTAAGGAAATGATACTTGACATTCAGAAAAGCTACAACAAACGAACTACACGGTCTTTGAGCTATGCTTAGGATTGGGTCTTGTCCATCACATCATTCTCCTAATGATGTGATCCCATTATCAATGACATCCAATGTCCATAGTCAGGAAACCATGACTATCTGTTGATCAACGAGCTAGTGAACTAGAGGCTCACTAGGGACGTGTTGTGGTCTATGTATTCACACATGTATTACGATTTCCGGATAACACAATTATAGCATGAACAATAGACAATTATCATGAACAAAGAAAACTAATAATAACCATTTTATTATTTCCTCTAGGGCATATTTCCAACAGTCTCCCACTTGCACTAGAGTCAATAGTCTAGTTACATTGTGATGAATCGAACACCCATGCAGTTCTGGTGTTGATCATGTTTTGCTCTAGGGAGAGGTTTAGTCAATGGATCTGCCACATTCAGGTCCGTATGTACTTTACAAATCTCTATGTCTCCATTTTGAACACTTTCACGAATGGAGTTGAAGTGACGCTTGATATGCCCGGTCTTCCTGTGAAACCTGGGCTCCTTGGCAAGGGCAATAGCTCCAGTGTTGTCATAGGAGAGAGTCATCGGGCCCGACGCATTGGGTATGACTCCTAGGTCGGTAATGAACTCCTTCACCCAGACTGCTTCTTGTGCTGCCTCCGAGGCTGACATGTACTCCGCTTCACATGTAGATCCCGCCACAACGCTTTGCTTGCAACTGCACCAGCTTACTACCCCACCATTCAAAATATACATGTATCCGGTTTGTGACTTAGAGTCATCTAGATATTTGTCGAAGCTAGCATCGACGTAACCCGTTATGACGAGCTCTTCATCACCTCCATAAACGAGAAACATATCTTTAGTCCTTTTCAGGTACTTTAGGATATTCTTGACCGTTGTCCAGTGTTCCATGCCAGGATTACTTTGGTACCTTCCTACCAAACTTACGGCAAGGTTTACATCAGGTCTGGTACACAGCATAGCATACATGATAGACCCTATGGCCGAGGCATAGGGGACGACACTCATATTTTCTCTATCTTCTGCCGTGGTCGGGCACTGAGTCGTGCTCAATCTCATACCTTGCAATACAGGCAAGAACCCCTTCTTTGACTGATCCATTTTGAACTTCTTCAATATCTTGTCAAGGTACGTACTCTGTGAAAGACCAATGAGGCGTCTCGATCTATCTCTATAGATCTTGATGCCTAATATATAAGCAGCTTCTCCAAGGTCCTTCATTGAAAAACACTTGTTCAAGTAGGCCTTTATGCTTTCCAAGAATTCTATATCATTTCCCATCAACAGTATGCCATCCACATACAATATGAGAAATGCTACAGAGCTCCCACTCGCTTTCTTGTAAATGCAGGCTTCTCCATAAGTCTGCATAAACCCAAACGCTTTGATCATCTCATCAAAATGAATGTTCCAACTCCGAGATGCTTGCACCAGCCCATAAATCGAGCGTTGGAGCTTGCACACCTTGTCAGCATTCTTAGGATTGACAAAACCTTCCGGCTGCATCATATACAATTCTTCCTTAAGGAAACCATTAAGGAATGCCGTTTTGACGTCCATTTGCCATATCTCATAATCATAGAATGCGGCAATTGCTAACATGATTCGGACAGACTTCAGCTTCGCTACGAGTGAGAAAGTCTCATCGTAGTCAACCCCTTGAACTTGTCGATAACCCTTAGCGACAAGCCGAGCTTTATAGATGGTCACATTACCATCCGCGGTTGTCTTCTTCTTAAAGATCCATTTATTTTCTATGGCTCGCCGCTCAACGGGCAAGTCAGTCAAAGTCCATACTTCGTTTTCATACATGGATCCTATCTCGGATTTCATGGCTTCCAGCCATTTGTCGGAATCCGGGCCTGCCATCGCTTCTTCATAGTTCGAAGGTTCACCGTTGTCTAACAACATGATTTCCAACACAGGGTTGCCGTACCACTCTAGTGCGGAACGTGTCCTTGTGGACCTACGAAGTTCAGTAGCGACTTGATCTGAAGTTTCATGATCATCATCATCAACTTCCTCTCTAGTCGGTGCAGGCACCTCAGGAACATTTTCTTGAGCTGCGCCAGTTACCGGTTCAAGAGGCAATACTTCATCAAGTTGTACTTTCCTCCCACTTATTTCTTTCGAGAGAAACTCTTTCTCTAGAAAGGACCCATTCTTGGCAACAAAGATCTTGCCTTCAGATCTGAGGTAGAAGCTATACCCAACAGTTTCTTTAGGGTATCCTATGAAGACGCATTTTTCCGACTTGGGTTCGAGCTTTTCAGGTTGAAGTTTCTTGACATAAGCATCGCATCCCCAAACTTTTAGAAACGACAGCTTAGGTTTCTTCCCAAACCATAATTTATACGGTGTCGTCTCAACGGATTTCGACGGAGCCCTATTTAAAGTGAATGCGGTAGTTTCTAAAGCATAGCCCCAAAATGACAACGGTAAATCGGTAAGAGACATCATAGATCGCACCATATCTAATAGAGTGTGATTACAACGTTCGAACACACCATTACACTGAGGTGTTCCAGGCGGCGTGAGTTGTGAAACTATTCCACATTTTCTTAGGTGTGTGCCAAATTCGTGACTCAAGTATTCTCCCCCACGATCTGATCGCAAGAACTTGATTTTCCTGTCATGTTGATTCTCAACCCACTCTGAAATTCCTTGAACTTTTCAAAGGTCTCGGACTTGTGTTTCATTAAGTAGACATACCCATATCTACTCAAGTCATCAGTGAGGGTGAGAACATAACGATAGCCACCGCGAGCCTCAACACTCATTGGACCGCACACATCAGTATGTATAATTTCTAATAAGTTGGTTGCTCGCTCCATTGTTCCTGAGAACGGAGTCTTGGTCATTTTACCCATGAGGCATGGTTCGCACGTGTCAAATGATTCGTAATCAAGAGACTCTAAAAGTCCATCTGCATGGAGCTTCTTCATGCGTTTGACACCTATGTGACCAAGACGGCAGTGCCACAAGTATATGGGACTATCATTATCAACCTTACATCTTTTGGTATTCACACTATGAATATGTGTAGCATTATGCTCGAGATTCATTAAGAATAAACCATTCACCATCGGAGCATGACCATAAAACATATCTCTCATATAAATAGAACAACCATTATTCTCGAATTTAAATGAGTAGCCATCTCGTATTAAACGAGATCTTGATACAATGTTCATGCTCAAAGCTGGCACTAAATAACAATTATTGAGGTTTAAAACTAATCCCGTAGGTAAATGTAGAGGTAGCGTGCCGACAGCAATCACATCGACCTTGGAACCATTCCCGACGTGCATCGTCACCTCGTCCTTCGCCAGTCTTCGCTTATTTCGCAGCTCCTGCTTCAAGTTACAAATGTGAGCAACCGCACCGGTATCAAATACCCAGGAGCTACTACGAGTACTGGTAAGGTACACATCAATTACATGTATATCACATATACCTTTCATGTTGCCGGCCTTCTTGTCCGCTAAGTATTTGGAGCAGCTCCGCTTCCAATGACCACTTCCCTTGCAATAAAAACACTCAGTCTCGGGCTTGGGTCCATTCTTTGGCTTCTTCCCGGCAGCTTGCTTACCGGGCGGCGCAACTCCCTTGCCATCCTTCTTGAAGTTCTTCTTACCCTTGCCTTTCTTGAACTTAGTGGTTTTATTCACCATCAACACTTGATGTTCCTTTTTGACTTCTACCTCTGCTGATTTCAGCATTGAATATACCTCAGGAATGGTCTTTTCCATCCCCTGCATATTGAAGTTCATCACAAAGCTCTTGTAGCTCGGTGGAAGCGACTGAAGGATTCTGTCAATGACCGCGTCATCCGAGAGATTAACTCCCAGCTGAGTCAAGCAGTTATGTAACCCAGACATTGTGAGTATGTGCTCACTGACAAAACTATTTTCCTCCATCTTACAGCTGAAGAACTTGTCGGAGACTTCATATCTCCTGACCCGGGCATGAGCTTGAAAAACCATTTTCAGCTCTTCGAACATCTGGTATGCTCCGTGTCTCTCAAAAAGCTTTTGGAGCCCCGGTTCTAAGCTGTAAAGCATGCCGCACTGAACGAGGGAGTAATCATCAGCACGTGTCTGCCAAGCGTTCATAACGTCTTGGTTTTGTGGGATGGGTGCGTCACCTAGCGGTGCTTCTAGGACATAATCTCTCTTGGCAGCTATGAGGATGATCCTCAGGTTCCGGACCCAGTCCGTATAGTTGCTGCCATCGTCTTTCAGCTTGGTTTTCTTTAGGAACGCGTTGAAGTTGAGGACAACATGGGCCATTTGATCTACAAGACATATTGTAAAGATTTTAGACTAAGTTCATGATAATTAAGTTCATCTAATCAAATTATTCAATTAACTCCCACTCAGATAGACATCCCTCCAGTCATCTAAGTATAACATGATCCGAGTTAACTAGGCCGTGTCCGATCATCACGTGAGACGGACTAGTCAACATCGGTGAACATCTTCATGTTGATCGTATCTTCTATACGACTCATGCTCGACCTTTCAGTCTACTGTCTTCCGAGGCCATGTCTATACATGCTAGGCTCGTCAAGTCAACCTAAGTGTATTTGCGTGTGTAAATCTGGCTTACACCCGTTGTATTCGAACGTTAGAATCTATCACACCCGATCATCACGTGGTGCTTCGAAACAACAAACCTTCACAACGGTGCATAGTTAGGGGGAACACTTTCTTGAAATTATTTCGAGGGATCATCTTATTTAATCTACCATCGTTCTAAGCAAATAAGATGTAAAACATGATAAACATCACATGCAATCAAATAGTGACATGATATGGCCAATATCATTCGCTCCTTTTGATCTCCATCTTCGGGGCTCCATGATCATCGTTGTCACCGGCATGACACCATGATCTCCATCATCATGATCTCCATCATCGTGTCTTCTTGAAGTTGTCACGTCATCTATTACTTCTACTACTATGGCTAATGCTTTAGCAATAAAGTAAAGTAATTACATGACGTTTTATGTTGACTCGCAGGTCATAAATAAATAAAGACAACTCCTATGGCTCCTGCCGGTTGTCATACTCATCGACATGCAAGCCATGATTCCTATTACAAGAACATGATCATCTCATACATCACATATATCATTCATCACATCCTTTGGCCATATCACAACACAAAACACTTGCTGCAAAACCAAGTTAGACGTCCTCTAATTGTTGTTGCAAGTTTTTATGTGGCTGCTATAGGTTTCTAGCAAGAACGTTTCTTACCTACGCCAAAACCACAACGTGAATTGCCAATTTCTATTTACCCTTCATAAGGACCCTGTTCATAGAATCCGATCCGACTAAAGTGGGAGAGACAGACACCCGCCAGCCACCTTATGCAACTAGTGCATGTCAGTCGGTGGAACCGGTCTCATGTAAGCGTACGTGTAAGGTTGGTCCGGGCCGCTTCATCCCACAACACCGCCAAATCAAGATAAGACTAGTAATGGCAAGATAATTGACAATATCGACACCCACAACTACTTTGTGTTCTTCTCGTGCATAGTAACTACGCATAGACCTAGCTCATGATGCCACTGTTGAGGAACGTAGCAGAATTTTAAAATTTTCTACGCATCACCAAGATCAATCTATGGAGTCATCTAGCAACGAGGGAGAGAGGAGTGCATCTACATACCCTTGTAGATCACGAGCGGAAGCGTTCAAGAGAACGGGGATGATGGAGTCGTACTCGACGTGATTCAAATCACCGATGACCAAGTGCCGAACGGACAGCACCTCCGCATTCAACACACGTACGGTTGGGAAGACGTCTCCTCCAACTTGATCCAGAAAGGGGAAAGGAGAGGTTGATGAAGATCCAGCAGCAGCACGGCGTGGTGGTGGAAGCAACGGTGATCTCGGTAGGGCTTCGCCAAGCGCAGGGAGATGGAGGAGTGTCACAGGAGGGAGAGGGAGAGGCCAGGGGCTTCGGTGCGCAGCCCTCCCTCCCCCCACTATATATAGGGTGCCTAGGGGGGGTGCCGGCCCTACGAGATCCAATCTCCTAGGGGGGCGGAGGCCAAGGGGGTGCCTTGCCCCCCAAGGCAAGGGTGGCGCCCCCACCCCTAGGGTTTCTAACCCTAGGCGCAGGGGGAGGCCCAAGGGGGGGGGCGCACCAGCCCACTAGGGGCTGGTTCCCCTCCCACTTCAGCCCATGGGGCCCTCCGGGATAGGTGGCCCCACCCGGTGGACCCCCGGGACCCTTCCGGTGGTCCCGGTACAATATCGGTGACCCCCGAAACCTTCCCGATGGCCGAAACTAGACTTCCTATATATAAATCTTTACCTCCGGACCATTCTGGAACTCCTCGTGAATTCCGAGATCTCTTCCGGGACTCCGAACAACTTTCGGGTTACCGTATGCTAATATCTCTACAATCCTAGCATCACCGAACCTTAAGTGTGTAGACCCTACGAGTTCGGGAGACATGCAGACATGACCGAGAAGCCTCTCCGGTCAATAACCAACAGCGGGATCTGGATACCCATGTTGGCTCCCACATGCTCCACGATGATCTCATCGGATGAACCACGATGTCGAGGATTCAATCAATCCGTATACAATTCCCTTTGTCAATCGGTACATTACTTGCCCGAGACTCGATCGTCAGTATCCCAATACCTTGTTCAGTCTCGTTACCGGCAAGTCACTTTACTCGTACCGTAATGCATGATCCCGTGATCAAACACTTGATAACATTGAGCTCATTATGATGATGCATTGCCGAGTGGGCCCAGAGATACCTCTCCGTCATACGGAGTGACAAATCCCAGTCTCGATTCGTGCCAACCCAACAGACACTTTTGGAGATACCTGTAATGTACCTTTATAGTCACCCAGTTACGTTGTGACGTTTGGCACACCCAAGGCAATCCTACGGTGTCCGGGAGTTGCACAATCTCATGGTCTAAGGAAATGATACTTGACATTTAGAAAAGCTACAGCAAACGAACTACACGATCTTTGAGCTATGCTTAGGATTGGGTCTTGGCCATCACATCATTCTCCTAATGATGTGATCCCGTTATCAATGACATCCAATGTCCATAGTCAAGAAACCATGACTATCTGTTGATCAACGAGCTAGTCAACTAGAGGCTCACTAGGGACGTGTTGTGGTCTATGTATTCACACATGTATTACGATTTCCAGATAACACAATTATAGCATGAACAATAGACAATTATCATGAACAAAGAAATATAATATTAACCATTTTATTATTGCCTCAAGGGCATATTTCCAACATGATTGGTTATCTTTGCAAGTCTCTTCGAATTATCAGTTTGGTTTGGCCTACTAGATTGATCTTTCTTACAATGGGAGAAGTGCTTAGCTTTGGGTTCAATCTTGCGGTGTCCTTTCCCAGTGAAAGTAGGGGCAGCAAGGCACGTATTGTATTGTTGCCATCGAGGATAACAAGATGGGGTTTTTATCATATTGCATGAATTTATCCCTCTACATCATGTCATCTTGCTTAAGGCGTTACTCTGTTATTATGAACTTAATACTCTAGATGCATGCTAGATAGCGGTCGATGTGTGGAGTAATAGTAGTAGATGCAGGCAGGAGTCGGTCTACTTGTCTCGGACGTGATGGCTATATACATGATCATACCTAGATATTCTCATAACTATGCTCAATTCTGTCAATTGCTCAACAGTAATTTGTTCACCCACCGTAAAATACTTATGTTCTTGAGAGAAGTCACTAGTGAAACCTATGGCCCCCGGGTCTATCTTCTATCATATTAATCTTCCAACACTTAGTTATTTCCATTGCCTTTTATTTTACTTTGCATCTTTATCATAAAAATACCAAAAACATTTTCTTATCATATCTATCAGATGTCACTCTCGTAAGTGACCGTGTAGGGATTAACAACCCCTTATCGCGTTGGTTGCGAGGATTTATTTGTTTTGTACAGGTGCAAGGGACTCGCGCGTAGCCTCCTACTGGATTGATACCTTGGTTCTCAAAAACTGAGGGAAATACTTACGCTACTTTGCTGCATCACCCTTTCCTCTTCAAGGGAAAACCAACGTAGTGCTCAAGAGGTAGCACAAAGTAGCGTAAGTATTTCCCTCAGTTATTGAGAACCAAGGTATCAATCCAGTAGGAGGCCACGCACGAGTCCCTAGCACCTACACAAACAAATAAAATCCTCACAACCAACGCAATAAAGGGGTTGTCAATCCCTTCACGGTCACTTACGAAAGTGAGATCTGATAGATATGATAAGATAATATTTTTGGTATTTTTATAAAGATGCAAAGTAAAGAAAGCAAAATAAAAACGGTGCCAGAAATAGCTTGTTGACGGGGGAATAATATGATGGAAAATAGACCCGGGGGCCATAGGTTTCACTAGTGGCTTCTCTCGAGAGCATAAGTATTACGGTGGGTAAACAAATTACTGTTGAGAAATTGACAGAATTGAGCATAGTTATGAGAATATCTAGGTATGATCATGTATATAGACATCACTTCTGAGACAAGTAAACTGACTCCTGCCCGCATCTACTACTATTACTCCACACATCGACCGCTATCCAGCATGCATCTAGTGTATTAAGTTCAAAAGAACAGAGTAACGCTTTAAGTAAGATGACATGATGTAGAGGGATAAACTCATGAAATATGATATAAACCCCATCTTGTTATCCTCGATGGCAACAATACAATACATGCCTTGCTACCCGTACTGTCACTGGGAAAGGACACCGCAAGATTGAACCCAAAGCTAAGCACTTCTCCCATTGCAAGAAAGATCAATCTAGTAGGCCAAACCAAATTGATAATTCGAAGAGACTTGCAAAGATAACCAATCATACATAAAAGAATTCAGAGAAGATTGAAATATTGTTCATAGATAAACTTGATCATAAACCCACAATTCATCGGTCTCAACAAACACACTGCAAAAGAAGATTACATCGAATAGATCTCCACGAGAATCATGGAGAACTTTGTATTAAGATCCAAAGAGAGAGAAGAAGCCATCTAGCTAAGAACTATGGACCCGAAGGTCTGAGGTAAACTACTCACACATCATCGGAGAGGCTATGGTGTTGATGTAGAAGCCCTCCATGATCGATGCCCCTCCGGCGAAGCTCCTGAAAAGGCCCCAAAATGGGATCTCACAGGTACAGAAGGTTGCAGAGGTGGAATTAGGTTTTTGGCTCCGTATCTGGTACTTTGGGGGTACGTAGGTATATATAGGAGGAAGAAGTACGTCGGTGGAGCAACGTGGGCCCCACGAAGGTGGAGGGCGCGCCTGGGGGGGTAGGCGCACCCCCTACCTCGTGCCTTCCTAGTAGCTTCTTGACGTAGGGTCCAAGTCCTCTGGATCATGTTCGTTCCAAAAATCACGTTCCCTAAGGTTTCATTCCGTTTGGACTCCGTTTGATATTCTTTTTCTGTGAAACTCTGAAATAGGCAGAAAAAACAGCAATTCTGGGCTGGGCCTCTGGTTAATAGGTTAGTCCCAAAAATAATATAAAAGTGTATAATAAAGCCCAATAATGTCCAAAACAGAATATAATATAGCATGGAGCAATCAAAAATTATAGATACGTTGGAGACGTATCAAGCATCCCCAAGCTTATTTCCTGCTCGTCCTCGAGTAGGTAAATGATAAAAACAGAATTTTTGATGTGGAATGGTACTTGGCATAATTTCAATGTAATTCTCTTAATTGTGGTATGAATATTCAAATCCGAAAGATTCAAGACAAAAGTTTAACATTGACATAGAGATAATAATACTTCAAGCATACTAACTAAGCAATTATGTCTTCTCAAAATAACATGGCCAAAGAAAGTTATCCCTACAAAATCATATAGTCTGGTTATGCTCTATCTTCACCACACAAAGTATTTAAATCATGCACAACCCCGATGAGAAGCCAAGCAATTGTTTCATACTTTTGGTGTTCTCAAACTTTTTCAATATTCACGCAATACATGAGCGTGAGCGATGGACATAGCACTATATGTGGAATGGAATGGTGGTTGTGGAGAAGACAAAAAAGGAGAAGATAGTCTCACATCAACTAGGCATATCAACTGGCTATGGAGATGCCCATTAATAGATATCAATGTGAGTGTGTAGGGATTGCCATGCAACGGATGCACTAGAGTTATAAGTATGTGAAAGCTCAACAAAAGGAACTAAGTGGGTGTGCATCCAACTCGCTTGCTCACGAAGACCTAGGGCATTTCGAGGAAGCCCATCATTGGAATATACAATCCAAGTTTTATAATGAAAAATTCCCACTAGTATATGAAAGTGATATCATGGGAGACTCTCTATCATGAAGATCATGGTGCTAATTTGAAGCACAAGTGTGGTAAAAGGATAGTAGCATTGTCCCTTCTTTTTTGGGGGCCTTTTCTCTTTTTTTATGGCCTCTCCTTTTTTTAGTCCGGAGTCTCATCCCGACTTGTGGGGGAATCATAGTCTCCACCATCCTTTCATCACTTGGGACAATGCTCTAAAAATCATGATCATCACACTTTTATTTACTTACAACTCAACAATTACAACTCAATACTTAGAACAAAATATGACTCTATGTGAATGCCTCCGGCGGTATACCGGGATATGCAATGAATCAAGAGTGACATGTATGAAAGAATTATGAACGATGGCTTTGCCACAAATACAATGTCAACTACATGATCATGCAAAGCAATATGACAATGATGGAGCGTGTCCAATAAACGGAACGGTGGTAAGTTGCATGGCAATATATCTCGGAATGGCTATGGAAATGCCATAATAGGTAGGTATGGTGGCTGTTTTGAGGAAGGTATATGGTGGGTATATGATATCGGCGAAAAGTGCACGGTATTAGAGAGGCTAGGAATTGTGGAAGGGTGAGAGTGCGTATAATTCATGGACTCAACATTAGTCATAAAGAACTCACATACTTATTGCAAAAATCTATTAGTTATCGAAAAAAAGTATTACGCGCATGCTCCTAGGGGGATAGATTGGTAGGAAAATACCATCACTCGTCCCCGACCGCCACTCATAAGGAAGGCAATCAATAAATAAATCATGCTCCGATTTTGTCACACAACGGTTCACCATACGTGCATGCTACGTGAATCACAAACTTCAAAATAAGTATTCCTCAAATTCACAACTACTCAACTAGCATGACTCTAATATCACCATCTCCATATCTCAAAACAATTATCAAGTATCGAACTTCTGATAGTATTCAATGCACTTCTATGAAAGTTTTTATATTATTCCTAAAAACAAATTTCCATTTTGTTCTAAAGGACTCTCAAAATAATATAAGTGAAGCATGAGAGATCAATTATTTCTATAAAACAAATCCACCACCGTGCTCTAAAATATATAAGTGAAGCACTAGAGCAAAAACTATATAGCTCAAAAGATATAAGTGAAGCACACAGAGTATTCTAATAATTTTCAAATCATGTGAGTCTCTCTCAAAAGGTGTGTACAGTAAGGATGATTGTGGTAAACTAAAAGGCAAAGACTCAAATCATACAAGACGCTCCAAGCAAAACACATATCATGTGGTGAATGAAAATATAGCTCCAAGTAAAGTTACCGATAGACGAAGACGAAAGAGGGGATGCCTCCCCAAGCTTAGGCTTTTGGGTGTCCTTAAACTTTACCTTGCGTTGCCATGGGCATCCCCAATCTTAGGCTCTTGCCACTCCTTGTTCCATAATCCATCAAAACTTAACCCAAAACTTGAAAACTTCACAACACAAAGTTCAAAATAGAAAATCTCCTGAGCTTCGTTAGCGAAAGAAAGCAAAACACCACTTCAAGGTACTGTAACGAACTCATTATTTATTTATATTGGTGTTAAACCTACTGTATTCCAACTTCTATATGGTTTATAAACTATTTTACTAGCCATAGATAAATTAAAATAAGCAACAACATACGAAAAACAGAATCTATCAAAAACAGAACAGTCTGTAGTAATCTGTAGCTAACGCAAGTTCTGGAACCCAAAAAATTCTTAAATAAATTGATGGACGTGATTAATTTATCTATTAATCATCTGCAAAAATAATTAACTAAATATCACTTTCCAAATAAAAATGGAAACAATTCTCGTGAGCGCTAAAGTTTCTGTTTTTTACAGCAAGATCAAAAGGACTTTCCCCAAGTCTTCCCAATGGTTCTACTTGGCACAAACACTAATTAGAAACAAAAAACACAACAAAAACAGAGGCTAGATAAATTATTTATTACTCAACAGGAGCAAAAATCAAGGAATAAAAATGAAATTGGGTTGCCTCCCAACAAGCGCTATCGTTTAATGCCCCTAGCTAGGCATAAAAGCGAAGATAGATCTAGGTATTGCCATCTTTGGTAGGCAATCCATAAGTGGCTCTCATAATAGATTCATAAGGTAATTTTATTTTCTTTCTAGGGAAGTGTTCCATGCCTTTCCTTAACAGAAATAGGAATCTAATATTCCCTTCCTTCATATCAATAATTGCACCAATCGTTCTAAGGAAAGGCCTACCAAGAATAATAGGACATCAAGGATTGCAATCTATATCAAGAACAATTAAATCTACGGGCACATAATTCCTATTTGCAACAATAAGAACATCATTAATTCTTCCCATAGGTTTCTTAATGGTGGAACCCGCAAGGTGCAAGTTTAAAGAGCAATCATCAAAATCACGGAAACCTAGCAAATCACACAAAGTCTTTGGAATCATGGAAACACTAGCACCCAAATCACACACAGCATAGCATTCATGATCTTTAATTTTAATTTTAATAGTAGGTTCCCACTCATCATAAAGTTTTCTAGGGATTGAAACTTCCAACTCATGTTTTTCTTCATAAGATTGCATCAAAGCATCAATGATATGTTTGGTAAAGGCTTTATTTTAACTATAAGCATGTGGAGAATTTAGCACGGATTGCAACAAGGAAATACAATCTATCAAAGAGCAATTATCATAATTAAAATCCTTGAAATCCAAGATAGTGGGTTCATTAATATCTAGGGTTTTGATCTCTTCAATCCCACTTTTACCAATTTTTGCATCAAGATCTAAAAACTCCGAATTTTTGGAACGCCTTCTAGGTAAAGGTGGATCATATTCAGTCCCATCATTATCAAGATTCTATTGAAAAACAAATATTTAATAGGGGACACATCAATAACTTTTAGATCTTCATCTTTATTTTCATAGAAACTAGAAGAACACGCTTTCACAAAACAATCTTTCTTAGCACGCATCCTAGCGGTTCTTTCTTTGCACTCATCAATGGAAATTCTCATGGCCTTGAGAGACTCATTGATATCATGCTTAGGTGGAATAGATCTAAGTTTCAAAGAATCAACATCAAGAGAAATTATATCAACGTTCCTAGCCAATTCATCAACTTTAAGCAATTTTTCTTCAAGCAAAGCATTGAAATTCTTTTGCAAATTCATAAACTCCTTAACACTAGTCTCAAATTCAGTGGGCATCTTATTAAAATTTCCATAATAATTGTTGTAGGAATTACCATATTTATTATAGGAATTACTAGGATACGGCCTAGGATTAAAGTTTCCTATATACGCGTTGTTACCAAAATTATTCCTACCAACAAAATTCACATCCATAGATTCATTATTATTCTCAATCAAAGTAGATAAAGGCATATTAGTAGGATCAGAAGAAACACTTTTATTAGCAAATAATTTCATGAGTTCATCCATCTTTCCACTCAAAACATTAATTTCTTCTATCGCATGCACTTTCTTATTAGTAGATCTTTCAGTGTGCCATTGAGAATAATTAACCATAATATTATCTAAGAGTTTAGTAGCTTCTCCTAAAGTGATTTCCATAAAAGTGCCTCCCGTGGTCGAATCTAAAAGATTTCTAGAAGCAAAATTCAATCCGGCATAAAAATTTTGTATAATCATCCACAAATTCAAACCATGTATAGGGAAATTACATGTTCATGTTCAAGTTGTTTAAAATTCATGATCAAGTTGCTTAATTTCATCCTCTTACGTATCATTAAGATGGGTAGCGGCATCTTCACTAGGAAGGCCCACGAATTGATCTTTCATGACAAGATTCAACAAAGCAACATTAATTTCACAAGATTCGGTGTCGGTAAGAGGAGCAATTGGAGTGCTAAGGAAATCAATGTTGTTGGTATTAGTAAATTCACACAATTTGGTATTATCTTGAGCCATCGTGACAAGCAAGCAGTCCAACACACGAGCAAACAAGAAGCGAGCGAAAAAGAGGCCAACGGAAAATAGAGAGGGAGAATAAAACGGCAAGGGTGAAGTGGGGGAGAGGAAAACGAGAGGCAAATGGCAAATAATGTAATGCGAGAGATAAGGGTTTGTGATGGGTACTTGGTATGTTGACTTTTGCGTAGACTCCCCGGCAACGGCGCCAGAAATCCTTCTTGCTACCTCTTGAGCACTGCGTTGGTTTTCCCTTGAAGAGGAAAGGGTGATGCAGCAAAGTAGCATAAGTATTTCCCTCAGTTTTTGAGAACCAAGGTATCAATCAAGTAGGAGGCCACGCACGAGTCCCTCGCACCTACACAAACAAATCAAATCCTCGCAATCAACGCAATAAAGGGGCTGTCAATCCCTTCACGATCACTTACGAAAGTGAGATCTGATAGATATGATAAGATAATATTTTTGGTATTTTTATGATAAAGATGCAAAGTAAAGAAAGCAAAATAAAAACGGTGCCAAAAATAGCTTGTTGACAGGAGATTAATATGATGGAAAATAGACCCGGGGGCCACAGGTTTCACTAGTGGCTTCTCTTGAGAGCATAAGTATTACGGTGGGTAAACAAATTACTGTTGAGCAATTGACAGAATTGAGCATAGTTATGAGAATATCTAGGTATGATCATGTATATAGGCATCACGTCCGAGACAAGTAGACCGACTCCTGCCTGCATCTACTACTATTAATCCACACATCGACCTCTATCAAGCATGCATTTAGAGTATTAAGTTCAAAAGAACAAAGTAACGATTTAAGTAAGATGACATGATGTAGAGGGATAAACTCATGCAATATGATATAAACCCCATCTTATTATCCTCGATGGCAATAATACAACATGTGCCTTGCTGCCCCTACTGTCACTGGGAAAGGACACCGCAAGATTGAACCCAAAGCTAAGCACTTCTCCCATTGCAAGAAAGATCAATCTAGTAGGCCAAACCAAACTGATAATTCGAAGAGACTTGAAAAGATAACCAATCATACATAAAAGAATTCAGAGAAGATTAAAATATTGTTCATAAATAAACTTGATCATAAACCCACAATTCATCGGTCTCAACAAACACACCGCAAAAGAAGATTACATCGAATAGATCTCCACGAGAATCGTGGAGAACTTTGTATTGAGATCCAAAGAGAGAGAAGAAGCCATCTAGCTAATAACTATGGACCCGAAGGTCTGAGGTAAACTACTCACACATCATCGGAGAGGCTATGGTGTTGATGTAGAAGCTCTCCGTGATCGATGCCCCCTCTGGCGAAGCTCCGGAAAAGGCCCCAAGATGGGATCTCACGGGTACAGAAGGTTGCGGCGGTGGAATTAGGTTTTGGGCTCTGTATCTGGTAGTTTGGGGGTACGTAGGTATATATAGGAGGAAGAAGTACGTCAGTGGAGCAACATGGGCCCCACAAGGGTGGACGGCGCGCCTGGGGGGGGCGTAGGCGCGCCCCCTACCTCTTGCCTTCCTGGTAGCTTTCTTGACGTAGGGTCCAAGTCCTCTGGATCACGTTCGTTCCAAAAATCACGTTCCCGAAGGTTTCATTCCGTTTGGACTCCATTTGATATTCTTTTTCTGCAGAACTCTAAAATAGGCAAAAAAACAACAATTCTGGGCTGGGCTTCCGGTTAATAGGTTAGTCCCAAAAATAATATATAAGTGTATAATAAAGCCCAATAATGTCCAAAACAGAATATAATATAGCATGGAACAATAAAAAATTATAAATACGTTGGAGACATATCAACTATATATAGTCATCAATAAAACTTACATAATAGGAAAATCTACCAACTGAAGTAGGAGCTGGCCCCCATACATCTGAAAATATAAGTTGTAGAGGAGCAGTAGACACACTAGTAGAGACGGGGTAAGGTAATTGGTGCCTTTTTGCTTCTTGACACAGGTCACAAACTGACTCAATACTATTCTCATAAGAGAGTTTATTTTTGCTAAGAACATATTTATCTATGACTGAAGATGGATGACCTAAACGACTATGCCACCTTGATGATTATGGCTTGGTGACAATGTTTGCTTGCTTATTGGACCAGGAAGATGATGATGATGATGATGATATGAGTGGGTAGAGGCCTCCCACGCACCGTCCTCTAAGAATGATTCTCCTTGTTTTCAAGTCCTTAACCAAGAAAAAATAAGGATATAATTCTATAAGAACATTGTTATCAAGAGTGAATCGATGAACGGAAACAAGATTTTTGGATGTTTGACGAACATGCAAGACATCTTTCAAGTGCAAATTTTTCATGGAGTTTTTAACAATTGAACTACCAATGTGTGTGATATTCATACCAGAACCGCTTGCCATGCGAATTTGGTCGCTGCTACCTCTTGAGCACTGCGTTGGTTTTCCCTTGAAGAGGAAAGGATGATGCAGCAAATTAGCATAACTATTTCCCTCAGTTTTTGAGACCCAAGGTATCAATCCAATAGAAAACTACACGCAAGTCCCTCGTACCTACACAAACAAATAAAAACCTCGCAACAAACGCGATAAAGAGGTTGTCAATCCCTTCACAGCCACTTGCAAAAGTGAGATCTGATAGAGATGATAAGATGATATTTTTGGTATTTTTATGATAAAGATTAAAAGTAAAGATTAAAAAATAAACGGTAATGGGAATAACTTGTTGACGGGAGATTAATATAATGGATAATAGACCCGGGGGCCATAGGTTTCACTAGTGGCTTCTCTCAAGATATCATAAGTATTACGGTGGGTGAACAAATTACTGTAGAGCAATTGATAGAAAAGTGAATAATTATGAGAATATCTAGGCATGATCATGTATATAGACATCACGTCCGTGACAAGTAGATCGACTCCTGCCTGCATCTACTACTATTACTCCACACATCGACCGCTATCCAGCATGCATCTAGAGTATTAAGTTCATAAGAACAGAGTAACACATTAGGTAAGATGACATGATGTAGAGGGATAAACTCCAGCAATATGATATAAACCCCATCTTTTTATCCTCGATGGCAACAATACAATACGTGTCGTTTCCCTTTCTGTCACTGGGATCGAGCACCGCAAGATTGAACCCAAAGCTAAGAACTTCTCCCATTAAAAGAAAGATCAATCTAGTAGGCCAAACCAAACTGATAATTCGAAGAGACTTGCAAAGATAACCAATCATACATAAAAGATTTCAGAGAAGAATCAAATATTGTTCATAGATAATCTTGATCATAAACCCACAATTCATTGGATCTCGACAAACACACCGCAAAAATAGTTACATCAAATAGATCTCCAAGAAGATCGAGGAGAACTTTGTATTGAGATGCAAAGAGAAAGAAGTAGACATCTAGATAATAACTATGGATCCAAAGGTCTGAGGTAAACTACTCACACATCATCGGAGGGGCCATGGAGTTGATGTAGAGGCCCTCCATGATCGATGCCCCCTCCGGCGGAGAGCCGGAAAAGACCCCAAGATGGGATCTCACAGGTACAGAAGGATGCGGCGGTGGAAATAGGGTTTCGTGGTGCTCCTGGATGTTTTTGGGGTATATGAATATATATAGGAGGAAGAAGTAGGTCGGTGGAGCCATGAGGGGCCCACGAGGAGGGAGGGCGTGCCCAGGGGGTAGGCGCGCCCCTGTCTCGTGGCCACCTCGTTGGTTGCTTGACGTCCACTCCAAGTCCTCTGGATCACGTTTGTTCCAAAAATCACGCTCCCGAAGTGTTGTGGATATCACTACTGGGCGTAAACCGGCCTATCTGGGCCGGGTTAACTTCGTCAGTAGTTAAGTATGTTAAAGCCCAAGAAGGCAGATGAGGGCTCAAGGCCCGTAGTCGGTTCAAGGCTTGTAGTCGTAAACTGGCGTTGGTATTTAACTTGTATTGTAAGTTAGGAATAAGTAGAGACCAAACCGGACACATCTATGAGCCAGTATTGGGACTCTATGAACCGACGGGCGTCACCCGTGTATATAAGGGGACGACCCGTCGGTGGTTCAAGGACAATAGACAACAACTCGAGACATAGGCGAAGCTTGTTTGCTCCCTAGTCATCGAAACCCCATCAATTCCATCACAGCTAGATGTAGGCTTTTACCTTCATCGAAGGGGCCGAACTAGTATAAACTCTCTTGCGTCCCTGTGTCCTCTTTAATCCCTTTAAGCTAACCCATCGCGATGGCTCCACGACTAAGTCCTTTCTCTAAGACATCTGCCATGAAAAAACCACGACAGTTGGCACCCACCGTGGGGCTATCGCACGATGGTTTCAAGTTCTTGGAGGGCCGCTTTGAAGGACTCGAGGGCTACGTCATAGGCCGGATGACTAAGAGTCGTCGCGGCAAGGTTTACATCAACGATGCAGGCTGGGGCCCCGAGGCCGGCTCAGTTGACTACGGGTACCGGGTCCCCTTTGGTGGCATACATGTTTTCATTGGCAAGATCAGAGAACCGGGCCCTGAGCCGGATATCTACACCGACCTCGTCGAAACGGCTCAGCATGCGTGATCTGCCTGGGTTAAACTGGCCATGAAGCGTGCCTTCGTGGGAGTCATCCATGGAGGAGGTCATGAGGATGGATCGGGATCTGGCGGCGAGACCGTCATTTACTCCGGTGATGAGTCATCAACTGGAGAAACCGAATCTCTATATCAGCTACAAGATGGCCGGATTGGGGGCTGTTCCGACGGCGACAGTATTCCGGACCCCTCTGATCTACCCAACCGAGTTGAATATTCATGGCCGGCACACAAGCAGCGCTTCATTCTTCGACCGCTGCGGCAACAACCTCCGGTTCAGCAGCGGCGACGGCTGCCGGGGCAGGAGGCCCTGTGCGCCCGCCGGCTCAAGTTCTATCAGAGCTATTTGATGCATTGGCTATGCTTATGGCGGAAGCTAATCCGGCGGATCAGGACATCCACAATGCGGAGATTGCAAAGGTAAGGGAACAGATCACCCAGGCCAAGGCGGACCTGGCAGCTGAGGATACCAGGATGGCCACAGAGCGGGCCGCTCTAGAAGCACAAGCCTACAGGCTCATGTTGGACCAGAACGCGTCGCATGAAGTCATGAGGAGGAAGTACCGATCCCGTTTGCCTCCGGTTTTTGAGGCCAGAGACCTTTTCAACACCCCGGGAGAAGGAACCAGTAATCCGCTGAAGGGAAACCGAGCGGAAGCTCCTGGGACCGGTGCGCCGGTTCAGCCTCGTCGGATGAATCCGCCTCGTCAAAACACCGTTATACCTCAGGCTGTTTCAACACCTCCGGGTCACTACTCCAACCCAATGGACAATCTCATCGCCGCTGCTGCACGGCTGGAGGCCATTTCAATTGAAGGTGACTCACCACAGGCGATAGAGACGCGACGGGTCAAGGAGCTTCTTAGGACAGCTTTGGACCAATAGGAAGCATACTCGTACAGCCGCGACTGGATCCACTCGACCCCTCACCCAAGCTGGAGCTATAGCAGGCGTATGGAGGAACTGACAGTGTCAAGTAATGAACGACGTGGAGCACCCCGTGGCAACAACCCAGCGGGTGGTGCTGATAACGCTCAGGAAGTGGTGGACCGGGCCCGAGCACGCAGGGAGGCTGAGTTAGCCACACAATATCAGGCTCGGCAGCTTACACCGGTTCGTCCAACTATTTTGGTCGAACCCGGTGTTACTTCTAGCTCTTTGGGGGTGCCTTGCCTTGTCCCCGCTTTACGCAATGTGCGCCTACCCAAGGATTTCAAGGGCCCACGCAAGGTACCAAATTACATGGCGGATCAACCTCAGAGACATGGGTGGAGAGCTATGAGATGGCCATGGAGATGCTGGATGTGGATGATGCGGCATGTGCGAAATACTTCACCATGATGCTTGAAGGAACGGCCCGCACTTGGTTAAAAAGCTTACCGGCCAATTCTATCAGTTCATGGGCCCAATTACGAGCCCGGTTTATCAATAATTTCAAGGATACATGTAAGCAGCCCATGTCGATAGTAGACTTAGCTGTCTGTGTCCAGGAGGAAGGAGAATCGACGACTCATTGGGTGCGCCGGGTCTCACAAGTGTTGCATTCATCAGACCGCATCAACGCTGACACCGCAGTCTTAACCCTAGAAGGCAACTGCCGGTTTGGGCCCCTAAAGCTGAAGTTGGGACGGATGAAGCGCCATTGCACTGACATGGGGACCCTCATGGCTGCTTTGGTAAAGTATGCTGATTCTGATAGTATCAAGGATCCCGAATCTGATGATGACAAGGCAGGGAAGGGAAAGAGGAACATCAACTCCAAAGGTCAACAGCATCACTGGGTAGGCAATGGTGGTGGAGGCAAGCGTAAAGCGGATGGTAACATGGACTTTGTGGCTAATACCAACGCGCAGGACAATGGCCAGCGACGCAAGGGTAAACCGAAAAATCGCAGTGGGGCACCCAACCCTAACCCGGATCGCCTAAATTATCTACTGAGCCAGCCCTGTCCAAGACATGGGACGAAGGAGGTGCCAGCAAACCACCTTTGGAAGGATTGCTTTATTATGCAGGAGTTCAAGAATTCTAATGCTTTCCGGTATGATCACGGCTCCGGCGGTGGCTCAGGATCCGGGCCGGGTTACGATGGAGGAAATTCCGGTTCAGGATTTAATGGTAATCCAGGCGGGCATAATAATCAAAATAATCAGAACAACCAGGGTGATTATAACCAGCAGCAGCAACAGTCAGGTTACCAGAGCAACCCAAAGCAGTTGAATAGTGGGCAGTACCATGTCTTCACTACTAGCTTGGAAAGCAAGACCGGAAGGTTCAGAGGCGGGCAGTCAACTCTGTTGAACCGGCTGTGCCCTGTTATCTACGCTGGTTTGAACAGCCAACCATATGGAGCAGAGAGGATCACCCTCCCCAGGTTGATAATCCGGGTCAGTTGGCTCTGGTGGTGGCACCTCGGGTGGGAGGTTACAAGTTCACCAAAGTGCTCATGGATGGAGGGAGCAGCATTAATATCTTATACTATGAGACCTTCCGTCATATGGGAATAACAGATAAAAATCTCAAACCGTCTAATAGGCTGTTCCACGGTGTAGTACTTGGCAAGTCAGCATATCCTGTTGGTAAGATAGCTCTGGAAGTGGCCTTTGGAGATGATCATGATTCCAGGTCGGAGACATTGACGTTTGAAGTGGTGAAAATCGAAAGTCCATATCACGCCCTGTTTGGGCGACCGGCCTACGCCAAGTTTATGGCACGACCCTGTTATGTGTATTTGCAGCTCAAGATGCCGGGTTACAAGGGGACAATAATGGTTCACGGAAGCCGTAAAATCGCTTTGGAGTGCGAGGAAGGAGATGCAGCTTACGCAGAGTCGGTTTGTGCCACTGAGGAGCTGAGGTATTATAAGGACAGTATTGATCCGGCGGACATGACTCCATTAAAAAAGCCAACTACGGAGCATGATTCGGCCCTGAAGTTCAAATCGGCAGCAGAAACTAAGCTTGTTGACTTCGTACCTGGTGATTCGTCCAAGCAGTTCAGCATCAGTGCCAACTTGGATTCGAAATAGGAAAGCGCACTCATCGAGTTCATCCGTGAGAATCGGGACATTTTTGCATGGAAACCCTCTGACATGCCAGGTGTACCGAGGCAACTCGCTAAGCACACCCTTAATGTGGATCCTAAATACAAACCGGTGAAACAGTTCCTCCGCCGGTTTAACAAAGAAAGACGCAAGGCGATTGGAGAAGAGGTAGACAGGCTCTTAGCAGCTGGTTTTATTGTTGAAGTTTTTCACCCTGAGTGGCTTGCCAATCCGGTGCTAGTCCTTAAGAAAAACGGCACCTGGCGCATGTGTGTGGATTACACAGATCTTAATAAGGCTTGTCCAGCAGATCCTTTTGCCCTCCCCCGTATTGATCAAATCATTGATGCTACGACGGGTTGTGAGCATTTAAGTTTTTTGGATGCATATTCTGGCTATCATCAGATCAAAATGGCAGTTAAGGACCAGGAGAATACGACATTCATAACTCCCTTTGGAGCCTTCTGCTATGTGTCTATGCCCTTTGGGCTCAAAAGTGCCCAGGAAACTTATCAACGGTGTGTACAAAATTGTCTTCACAAGCAGATTGGCCGTAATGTACATGCTTACGTGGATGATATCGTGGTTAAGTCCAGGGAGAAGGAGACTCTGGTTGACGATTTGAAGGAAACCTTTGATAACCTAAGGACGTACAAGATGATGCTTAATCCGGACAAGTGTGTCTTTGGTGTACTGGCGGGCAAGTTATTGGGTTTTCTGGTGTCCAACAGGGGAATTGAGGCTAATCCGGAGAAGATCACAGCCATCACCTCCCTGGCTAAACCGAAGTGTATCAATGATGTTCAACGCCTAGCAGGCCGGATTGCCGCGTTAAGCCGGTTTATCAGCCACCTTGGTGAGAAGGCAATCCCTTTGTATCAGATGTTGAAGAAGACGGATCAGTTCGTCTGGAGTTCTGCTGATGATGAAGCATTTGAAGACTTAAAGCGGCAATTGGCCAATCCGCCTGTGCTCACCGCTCCCATTGACAAGGAGCCGTTACTGCTATATGTTGCTGCTAATGCTCGTGCGGTCAGCGTGGCTATTGTGGTGGAGCGAAAGAAGGCGGGTAAGGAGCATCCGGTTCAACGTCCGGTCTATTATATCAGCGAGGTACTCATTGAGTCCAAGCAAAGGTATCCACGTTGGCAGAAGCTGGTGTACGGAGTTTTTATGGCAAGGCGGAAGCTTAAGCAATACTTCCAAGGGCACCCAATTACGGTGGTCAGTTCTGCTCCTTTGGGGGATATCGTCCAGAACCGGGAAGCGACTGGCCGGATTGCCAAGTGGGCTATAGAGCTTGGGCCGCACGGATTGAAGTATGTGCCTCGGACGGCGGTGAAGTCTCAAGCACTGGTTGATTTCATCAATGATTGGACGGAAATGCAAGCACCTGAGGAAAAGCCGGATCACACATATTGGACCATCCATTTTGACGGATCCAGGCAATTGGAAGGCTCGGGGGCTAGAGTTGTATTAACGTCCCCACGAGGTGATAAGTTTTGTTACGTTCTCCGCTTAATGTTTCCTTGTACTAACAATGCAGCTGAGTATGAAGCCTTGCTCCATGGTCTCCAGATGGCTAAGGAGATGAACCTAAGTCGAGTTAAGTGCTTCGGTGACTCGGACCTCGTGGTCAACAAGTGTCTGGCACTTGGGACTCCAAGGACCCACTCATGGCAGCATATCGTCGTGAGGTGGATATTGTTGCAGGTCATTTTAAAGGCTATCAGGTGGACCACGTGGACCGACGGAAGAATGAAGCGGCGGACGCTTTAAGCCGGCTGGGCTCTCAGCGCAAACCAGTCCTGCCCAATGTTTTTCTGGATGTGCTGCACAACCCGTCGGTCAAGCTCCCTGGTGAAGCGGATTTGGCTATTCCTGATCCGGAGGCTCAATTGGTGGCAGATCTTCATGTCATTCCGGATTGGACGCTTCCTTACCCGGCGTACATGAACCGGGGCGAGTTACCAGAGGATGAGATTCTGGCCCGACAAATAGTCTGACGGTCCAAGTCCATGACTATTGTCAATGGCGAGTTGCATCATTGCAGTATATCAGGGGGTTTCAACGATGTGTGTCTCCTGAAGAAGGCTGTGAAATTTTGCGTGAGATCCATGAAGGAGATTGTGGTCACCATGCTGGTTCAAAATCTTTGGTAGCTAAAGCGTTTCGCCATGGCTTCTATTGGTTAACTACTCATGCTGATGCGGAGGATCTGGTCAGGCGATGTGACGGTTGCCAAAAGTTTTCAAGACGTGCTCATGTGCCGGCTCAAGAATTGAGAATGATTCCAATTACTTGGCCGTTTGCGACTTGGGGCCTGGATATGGTTTGGCCTTTCAAAAGGTCCAAAGATAAGAAGACCCACCTCCTGGTGGCGGTTGACAAGTTCACAAAGTGGGTGGAGGCAGAACCGGTTAGCAAGTGTGATGCGGCCACGGCGGTTCAGTTTATCAAAAAAGTGATTTTTTTGGTTTGGCTTTCCAGACAGTATCATCACAGATAATGGTACCAACTTGTCCAAGGGTGCCATGAAGGAGTTCTGCGAACGGGAGCACATCCGGCTTGACGTTTCATCAGTGGCACACCCACAGTCCAATGGTCAAGCAGAAAGGGCTAATCAAGAGATTTTGAGAGGCATCAAGCCCCGGCTTATGGTTCCTTTGCAGAGAACACCGGGTTGTTGGGTAGAAGAATTACCATCTGTGTTATGGAGCATAAATACCACACCCAACAGATCAACAGGATACACACCATTCTTCATGGTCTATGGAGTGGAGGCGGTTCTCCCCAGTGATATCCGTCATGATTCACCTCGTGTGACGGCTTATGTTGAAGCGGACAACGAGACAACACGGCAAGATGCTTTGGACCGGTTGGATGAAGAGCGTGACATAGCAGCTGCTCGCTCAGCGATTTACCAACAGGATCTTCGTCGTTATCACAGTCGCCGAGTTAAAACCAGAACCTTTCAAGAGGGAGATTTGGTGCTTCGGCTCATCCAAGACCAGACTGATATGCATAAGCTATCCCCACCTTGGGAGGGACCTTTTGTGGTCAGCAAGAATCTGCACAACGGGTCATACTATCTGGTCGATATTCGAGAGCATAAAGACTCACGTACATCAGAGGAAGAGACCAACAGGTCGTGGAACATAGCTCATCTTCGGCCTTACTATACCTGAGCCATTGGCTCCACTTATGTACATATTACGATGATGTATATATTATGATTAAATATAATAAACCGGAACCTCAGCTAAAGCGGGGTATCTGTTCTTTTACATCATGTGTGGTTACACGGAGTTGTTCTAAAGCGGCCTCCGGTTTACCCCTTGAGTTAGCTTTTCAAAAGCATCATGTTATATCACTTGGGGGCTTGGTCGTGTCCGAACCAATGCAATACCTCTTGATAGGCGAGAGCCACCAGATCACTTGGGGAGAACCAATCATGCCTCTTGATCGGCCTAAGGCCACAGAATCACTTGGGGGCTTGGTCGAACCCGAAACATTGCCATGCCACTTGATCGGCATAAATGCCACGGTTTCATTTGGGGACCTGGCTGACTTGAACCATAGCTACACCTATCGGGAGCTTGGTCGTGTCCGACCATGGTAGCGCCATCTGATCAGCTCAAATAAGCCTCTTTTTGCAAACGCTTGTCATTGCCTTTGCTTCACATTTTTCTTTGAAAGATATTTCTTTCTTTTATTGCATTTTTAAACCGATAAAGTTTTAAGCCGGTTCAAACTGTCAATTGACGGAACATGATCCATTTTAATCCAGAGACTATTTGCTCGGTTTGATTTTTTGTTAACATCCTATTACGGAGTAACACGGTGTTTATTATAACCCGGCACGGTTTACATGGTAAACCGGCATCATATATATACAGGAGCTGCTATCTCCTCCAACAGTGTGGGTTTATAAAACTCCGCTTCAAGATTGGCCAAGCCAACTTCACGTCCAACGATGGCAGGTATTATGTATCTCAAAATTTGGTCATATACTTAAAAATTTCGGATGTTTTGATTTCATGTATGCAGACATCATATTCCGCCTGACGGCACAACCGCGGTGGCACTTTAAGATTTTTATTGCAGAAAGTACTTTGGAAAGTTCATCACCCAAAGGAAGAGCAAGTTGCTGTAATTATGCACGAAGGCATATCAGCATCAAATGTATCAGCTAGCCTATTACAAGGCAACACGGTGCCCACAATAAGATCGTTGTTTTTCGCAAGGGAGAAGCAGTTTTAAACCGGCTTCCGGTTCAAGCTTGGTCACCAGCCCGGCCTGATGGTTGTGGGTCATCCCGCGGCGCTTCAGCTTCAGTTTCTCTACCCAGTGGCTGGAAATCAATTGTTGTCCAGTCGATTCCCATTAATGCTTGAAAGACAGCTTCATCATGGATCAGCAACGACGGGTCAATATCGGGAGCGTAAGTATGCTTATGGATTGGAGGGGTAAGATTTTCCGCTTCATGAATTGGTGCAGCTACTCGCTTGTTTTGATTGTCATATTGGGCTTGATAATGAGACAAGTCTGCTTCTTCAGCCAATTGACAAGCTAGCGGACGCACCTCCCAGTTTATTGCTCACAGATCCGCTTCACTACACTCTGACCCGTCTTCCTTCAAGCTGGGATAGCCCTGAGCCGCTTCAATAGGGTCAAAATCCGGCACCCAAGCTTTTGCCCGGATTAAGGCATTGATCGCACCGGTTCGAGTAGCAGATTTCTTCAGCTCTTCAACCCGGGCAGGAAGCACCGGCAGTTTCATCAGAGTGTCCTGAATCAAAGTGGGCGCCGGCTTGTTGTGGGATGCAGTACAGATGATTCGTTGTGCACCAGTGTACAGTTGTTCGATCAACGTGTAGGCGGCTTTCAATTTCTTCCGCACATCTGACCCCAAGTGACCAATGCGTGTCCCTGAAATATCACCAAGGGTTAACAAACTGGTAGCTCTGTAAGACGGTAGAATCAATTCAAAAATCAAACCGGCTTACCAAAGATAGCAGCGGTCATGGCATGCACGTGCCGCTTTATGCTGGTCAATTCCTCCACCACCGGTTTTAGTGCAGCTTCGGCATCTTCTGCTCGTTTGGTTAAAGCGGATTTTTCAGTAGCCCAATCCGCCCGCTCCTTCTTGAAATCCTTCTTAAGCTGTTCCATGACGCTTAAGGCGCTGATCAACTCCTCTTTTGCTTTTGAGGTTTCAGTCTGTTGGGACTTCATATTTTCTTGGAGATCGGCGATTTGGATCTCTTTTGTCTTCAGCTCAGCCTGCATAAAGACAGTTATATGATTCAGCAAGCAGTGCAAGAATTGAATCACCAACCACATAACAAGTTATGCACTTGGTGCTTGGGGGCTAATTCCTATTTGATCGTCATCTTTCAATTGATTACAAAGTCCCAATCTCAATACAAGTATTCAACTTGGCACTTGGGGGCTAATGGCTATTTGTTCAAAAAAGTTCTGATGCGGAGATATTAATTACTTAAGTCCCGGTTTAACTACACTAAGTTGAACCGGCCCTTGGGGGCTACATCAGCGAATTTCGAGGCATTAAGATTTATATTAGTAAGTTCCGGTTCGAAAGAAGATTACAAAACGACCCTTGGGGGCTAGGAGAGTCAGCAAGAATTGAAGCATACAAGCAGGAAAGAGCATATGGAAGTTACCTCATATTTATCTTTCATCATGTTAACCAGACCGGCTTCATAGTCATGACTAGTATACAGCCAGTTCAGATAGCCGGAATGGATGTCTTGGGCGTTCAGAGCAGCGTAAGTCGCCAGATCAACATTCCACTTGCCTTTGCCAAAGGCAGCAAATTCTTCCTTGGCAGTATGTTTAGACAAAGCGACAGGATTGCCTGGCTCTGTGCGACCAATGCCAGTAATGACAACCTCATCATCCTTGGCATCACCGATTTGAACTGGGGCCGTTGGCTTATCAGTAGGCTTTGTTGGATTGGTGGATTTCTCAATCCGGATGGGGCTTGTGGGCTGGTTGACAGGACTTGAGGTATCAATAGGCCTCTCTTCAGCAATAAGATCGTCATCTCGCTGCGGTGGATCATTGGGTATGTCTTCAGGAATAGCTGCTTCAAGATCTGGTGTTTTGCCCGGTTCAGGGACGGCATCCTCCTCGGCCGCTTTATCCAGGCGAGCTTTTTTGCTCGGCCTAGGCTTGGCCCTGAAAGGAATAACAAAGTCAAATACAGCATATGTTCCAAGGTGATGTACCGGACATATTAAGATAAGTATGGCTTACCCAAGCACCGTTTTGAGCGGTGGCAGCTGAGTGGCCGATGACTCGCCAGAGGATGAGCGGGAAGTAACCTGATAATCGGAGTCAGATGGATTAAGAGGTTGATGAAAACAGCTCGCTTTAGGACAAGCACTGACAAGCAAATTAGAGACCTCTGAACAGCGTTTCTGAACTGGACTGTTCGATAAACCGGTGGAAGTAACTACCTGGCCGCTGTGCCGGGTTATGCGGCGAGCTTCGTGCTGTTGGGTCTTCATACGAAATTTGGGATCCAAGTAAGCAAGAGGATGAGAAAATTTAACTTTCCGGTTTGCCTAACGGATTTTTAGTGAAGGCAAAGGTTCTGAATCGGAAGAGAGAATAATTACCTCTACAGCATCAGCATGGCTGGCTTTGGCATCATCCTGACAAATATCACCATCAATAAGATGCATGAAAAATAAGCCAAGTGAGTCAAGCCCTACCTCAAGTTCTGGGTTATCCACATCATCATCAGGGGCCGGATTAGAGGATGCAGTGGTTCTTTTCCTGTGGGCAGTCTTCTTCACAGCTTTAGTCTTTTGCTAGGTTGATCTTTCTGGTTTGTCTGGTTTTTCTGGTTTCTCCTGCGGCAGTTTCTTGCTCCAAAATGGATCATTGGCCTGGTTACACAGACACTGATATTAAACAATGACCAGATATATCAATAACAGGTTCAGCAAAAAGAAAAATCAAACTCTTACAGCTGGCGGTTTGTTGGTGGCACAGAAGGGAAGCAGGCCGGTTTTAGCACAGATGTGTTCCAGTTCATTCAGCATCTTGTTCACAGCCTCTGTGATTTCTTCGTCGGTGAGCTGGATGTTAGCATGTCGCAGTGGGTCATCAACACTGCCAGTATACTCGCACATCAAACCGGAGCGCTGACTAAGGGGTAGTATGCTCCATGATATCCAACAGCGAGCGAGATCAACCCCTGTTAAACCGTTGGCCATAAAGGCTCTGAGCTTGGACAGTTGAGGAGCGTATTTGCTTCTCTCCTTGGCAGTCAACCTTTGCGGAAAGGGGTGTGTATTGCTAAGCCGCTCCGGACGAAAGTCAGGCAAAGGATTTTGACCAGCAGGGGAGGTGTCTTTGCAATAGAACCATGTTTGATTCCACTCTTTGGGGTGGCTATGCAGCTTGGCATGAGGGTATGTGACCTCTTTCCTTTTCCGAATCGCCACACCGCCTAATCCGTATTGGAACCATCAGAAAACTCAGTACGGCAGTTTAGATGGAAACAGTCTCTGAACAACTCCACTGTGGGCTCCTCTTGAAAGAACGCCTCACAGAGCACTTGGAAGTGGCACATGTTTATAATAGAGTTGGGACCAGTGTCTTGTGGGTGGAGTTGAAAATCGGCTAAAACATCCCGGTAAAATTTAGAACCGGGCGGCTTAAAGCCCCGGGCTAAGTGATCTACGAAAACGACGACCTCTCCTTCTTGAGGTGTGGGAGGGCATTCTTTGCCAGGAGCCCTCCAATGGATGGTATCTTTGCTGCCTAAGGCACCGATTAGGACTAAATCGTCCAATTGAGCCTCTGTGACGCGATAAGGAACCCAGTTGCACTCATATACTTGCTTGGCCATGATGAAATCTACAAGGTAGGTGATCTCGGTTCAAAAATGCATTGATTAAGGTACATTGATATGTGCAATGTTAAACCGGAGACAGATCTATCTAAACCGGAGTTTTATGAAGCAACAACATCTGGCGGTTCAACAAGGGGACTAATGGTATATACCGGTTTGGCAATTTTTTCTACGAAGTTAAACCGCCTGGTCTAAACATTGAAGCAGATGAGTAAGTTTACAGAAACATATTTCATAAGACTTCTCTACAGCGACGGATCTGAAGCAAGTTCAGAAAATAAGGAAAATATTCAAGGTTCAAAAAAGAACAGTACTGAATCAATGGGCAGAGATACATATAGATCTATGGTCTTGAGGCATGAAACTGAAGGCGGATGCTAAAAACTACCGCTACACAGAGTAAGGATTCACAGATGCATCTAGGAGTTATCGTATGAACACGAAACATGCGATGAACACTAGAAGAACATGAAACCCTAGAGCAGATATGTGTTGAAAAGAACAGAAGACTTACTGGAGATGAGAAAGACGCGGAAGGTTGCCGCGGTGCTCTGGTGCGCCCAGGTTGATGCAACGGCCAAGGTTGATGCAGAGGTTGACGGTGGTGGCGGAGCTCCGAAGCTGGACGACACGAAGCACAAGGGCACGGAGGGGAAAAAGAAATGACCCTTCGGTCCTATTTATAAGGCAAGGGACAGGAGTTAGGCGCGAAAATCAAGGGGCCGTGGGTTTGGAAACGAAGATGTCGCCTTAATTGTCGCAGACCTATTAAGGTCCTTTATAACAGGTGACGTCACGCCGATTTACTACGACCAGAGAAGATGACATCACGGCGGTTCAACAAACTACAAGAAGATATTGAAGATGAAGATTTTTGCTAAAGGATTGACATGAACATATTCAAATCAATCTGTGGCCTAATGTTGGCAATATCACTACTGGGCATAAACCGGCCTATCTGGGCTGGGTTAACTTCATCAGTAGTTAAGTATGTTAAAGCCCAAGAAGGCAGATGAGGGCTCAAGGCCCATAGTCAGTTCAAGGCCTGTAGCCGTAAACCGGCGTTGGTATTTAACTTGTATTGTAAGTTAGGAATAAGTAGAGACCAAACCGGACACATCTATGAGCTGATATTGGGACTCTGTGAACCGACGGGCGTCACCCGTGTATATAAGGGGACGACCCGGCGGCGGTTCAAGGACAATAGACAACAACTCGAGACATAGGCGAAGCTTGTTTGCTCCCTGGTCATCGAAACCCCATCAATTCCATCACAACTAGACGTAGGCTTTTACCTTCATCGAAGGGGCCGAACTAGTATAAACTCTCTTGCGTCCCTGTGTCCGCTTTAACCCCTTCAAGCTAACCCGTCGCGATGTCTCCACGACTAAGTCCTTTCTCTAGGACATCTGCCGTGACAAAACCACGACACGAAGGTTTCATTCCGTTTGGATTTCGTTTGATATTCCTTTTCTGCGAAACACTGAAATAGGCAAAAAAACAATTTGCACTGGACCTCGAGTTAATAGGTTAGTCCCAAAAATAATATAAAAGTGTATAATAAATCCCATTAAATATTCAAAACAGAATATATAATAGCATGGAACAATCAAAAATTATAGATACGTTGGAGACGTATCAGTCGCCTCCGTTGTATTTCTCCCGCATCGCCAACTTGTCAAGTTCTCCTGTAATGTGATTGGTTATTGCACCATCGGCGTACCAATTGGTGTCCACACCATAGGAGATAGCATGCTCCTCATTTTCTTCTTGATCGTTCTCTTCATGGTGCCACCAACAAACACGTGCACCTCCTGGATGATGCTTATAGCATATCTGACATCCAGGATAGTCATATTGGTGCTCACGCACCTGTTGTTGCTGTTGTTGTCGAGGGCGTCCTCTGAAGCCGCCGCCTCCATTGGCAAGAGAGGGCTAGCGGTCACCGCGGTCACCACCACGGCATGCCCCCTTCCTCCTCGCCCGCGAGACCTATCGCGGGACTGACCACGGCCTCTATAGACCGCATTTGCAGATGAATGAAACCCGCCTGAAGACGAGTCACCTAGCATCTCCATCCTTTGATCGAAGGCAGAGATATGAGCAAAGAGGTGGCGCCGATCGCCGCCACCACAGAGTCATAGTCGCGGTCCAGACCCGCAAGGATGTAATCCACCATCTCCGGATCAGAGACGGGACGGCCAGTAGCAGCTAGCTCGTCCCCAAGACTCTTCATCTTCTCCATGTACGCCGATCTTGACATGGTTCCCTTCTCGATGTTGGTGATTGCAATTCTCAGATTGGTAATCTGAGACTACGATTGCGAGGTGAAGAGATTTGTGACTGTTGTCCAGAGCTCGAAGGTGGAATCCTTCCCGACGACCTACGCAAGAATCTCTGGAGACATGGAGTTGAGGAGATATGAAAGGGCATGTTGATCTTTGGCGATCCAGGGCCCGTACAGAGGATTCGGCTCAAGGGTCGTGGTCTTGTCCGCCTTTGTGATCTCCACCATCCTGGGAGGAGCGGCGTCGGAGTTGTCCAGGAGCCCCATAACCTGCGCACCTCGCAGGGCTGGGAGAACATGTGTCTTCCAGAGGATGAAGTTCCCCCTTGCAAGCTTCTCAGATGGCGACGAACCAATGTTGAGGGCGACGCCGGCTGAGGAAGACATGGAGGCGATGATGTATGATCTAGGGTTTTGGTTTGTGGCTAGATGTATGGGAAGAGGTAGCTCTGATGACCATGTAAGATCGTAAGCGTTCCTACTCCCTCGAGGGGAGCCGCGTTCTGTTTATATTGATGTTGGCTGAAGCCTGCCTTGGTGTACAAGGTGAAAGAGATACAAGAATTTTAATAGAACAAGAGATAAGGGAAGAAGTTGAGATTACAATGACATATTCTAACAAACCCAACACAAAAGTTTCGGACTTAAGAGTTCGAGTCCTTCACTTCGACGCGACAAGAGGGAATCTTGTGAAGATAGATGCTCAAGCTTTCTTTGACATGTAACTATGACCAACCCAACACAAACCAGGAGAAAGTCAGCATGGTCTAGGCCCTCTCAAGGCTAGTCACAATCGTAAACCAAGCGGGCCTAACTGATTGGCGCATCATTAGAAAACAATGTGAGGAAGGCTCGGAAAATCTAACCTACCTACACATGACCCTAATATATGTATAAAAGGGTCATGTGATGTTTAAATATGCAATACACAACTTTGATATGGCACTTGCTTAACAAACACGATAGTCCGGCATGAAAGTTCTTGACTTAGAGTGCGGGTCCCGCACTTCAGGGCGACAAGAGAGAGTGTTGTGAACGCAGGTGCTCAATTTTGATTTAACATGTCACTATGACCTACCCTAACACAAACCTAGAGAAAGTCACCATGGTCAACCCCCTCTCGAGACTGGTCAAAGTCGTAGACCGAGTGGGCCCTATGGATCGGCACACCATCGAAAACCGCACGAGGGATGGTTAGAAAACCTCCCTCGCTTGCATGTGGCCCTAATATATGCATAAAGGATGGTGTGTTGTTTAAATATCGAATACACAACTTTCATGTGGCACTTGCTTTAAAAATCAAGAGTAGTTCCACACTTAGAGTGCGACTCATGCACTTCGAGGCGACATAAGGCGACATGTGCTCAGTCTTAGTACGACATACCACTATGAACTATCCTACCTAACACAAACAAGGAGGAATTCACCTTGCTCACCCCCTTTCTAGTCTGGTTAAAGCGTACAGCGCACGGGCCACATGAATCGGGGCGTCGTCCAAACCCCGCGATGGAGGGTCTGAACTCTGAAAAGCTCCATCAGATTCATGTGGCCCTAATATATTGTATAAAAAGGTGGTGCGGTATTTAAATATCCAATACACAACTTTGAGGGCTCCTTTGATTCAAAGGAATTTTATAGAAATTTTTAAGGATTGAAATCCTTTGAAATTTCCCTATGTTTATCCTTTAGGCTTCTTTTGGTTCATAGGATAGGATTATCATAGAAATAGGAAATTTGTAGGAAATGAGATGACATGTAACTCAAATTCTATGAGTAAGAATAGGAAACGAGATGTCATTTGGTTCACACCAAATGAATTTTTCCATTGAGTCTAGGCTCATTTTTATTTTCCTATGAAATGTGGAGGATAGGAACCAATCCTATGTAGGAATAGGAATCCATTCCTATGAACCAAAGGGCTCTAAAGAAAAAAAATTCTATAACACTACCGGACTCGCGGTCTATGCCTACGGCCGAGGGCCGTCGGCATAGGCCCCCAAGCCGTCGGCATAGGTCTATGCCTACGGCTGCCGTCGGCATAGACCCGTCGGCGTAGATGCCGTCAGCGTAGTCTTGTCAGACCGTCGGCATAGTAAAGCCGTCGGCATAGGGGCCTATGTCGGCGGCCTAGCATCAGCCGTCGGCATAGTATAGCCGTCGGCAGTCTTTTTCGTCTGACGGCAACGGACGGCGCCGTCAAAAACGCGGATGAATCATGCAATGCCACGTGGCAGGGCTATGCCTACGGCAAAGCCGTCGGCATAGATTCATCTATGCCGACGGCTTTGCCGTAGGCATAGCCCTGCCACGTGTCGTCTTCTGGTTACTCCTGGCAGCAGAGGTATGCCTACGGCAAAGCCGTCGGCATAGATCCGCCACGTGGTGAGCCCTGGTGACTCCTGGGCTTATATATGCCGACGGCTTTGCCGTAGGCATAGTTTTTTTATATTTTATTTTCCCTGTTTTCTCTTTTCCAATTCATTTGACAGCATTTCAAAACAGAACAATATGAAATTATGCAGAAATATGATAGTTCATCATCTAAACATACTCAAGTTCACCATCATCATCTAAACATACTCAAGTTCATCACATCATCTAAAGATCATCACCGACTCAAGTTCATGAACATAAAAGTAGTGCAAGACATGAAACATCATAAAAGTAGGAATATGAAAGGCATGGCACGATGGCCACATGCACGGAATCATCAAGCAAGACCACCTCCGCCAAAACCACCACCTCCGCCAAAACCACCACCTCCGCCAAAACCAACACCACCTCCGCCAAAACTGCCATCGCGACCACCACCACTCTGCCAGATCGGAGTGACTGGGGTCGACGGAGCAGGAGTCGAGCCACCGGTCCCCTACATGTTTCAGAAAAGATTCTAACAGTAAATATGATATGATAGTGTTGAATGAACGAGAACTAGTTTGTCAGTAGTTAGGCAAATGTACTAACCGGACCATCATTGCCTAGTGCCACCCATTCATCGAACGTGGGCACGTGTGGGGGTTCTCCCGCAGGTGGTGGTGGGGGTCCCATTTGTGGTGGACCCGTGCCGTTACTCCAAGCCGCCAACATAGCCTGAATGTTAGTTAAACAAGCAAACTAGAAGATCAGAAGGAATGAAAGTGCAAAAATTTAGCTTGGTTTTAAGAGGGGAGAACTAACCGTCATCATTTGACGGTTGTAATCATCGTTTGCCTTCACTCATTTCAAGTACTCCCGCACCTCGAGATTCCTATGCTCGACAAACTCCTTATATGCCTACATAATTTAGATTGTTTCTAAGTGAGCAATGCTAAAAATAAACTGAGAATGCTAGATAGAAAAAGATAAAGAGGAAGTACTTACAGCATGCTGGCGGGCTAAAGGAGTCTGTGAACGCCCCGTACTCTCTAACTGGCTCGGGTTGCTAGCCCGAAGCTGTGTGTACGAGATCGAAGGAGTGATCAAGCCGTCGAAACACGGATACCGGCCATTCTTCTTCCCCTGGATGGCCACCACCGCCGTGTCGTCGATCTGAGACTGGGCGACCTCGGCAACAGGAACATCCGGATGCAACTCCTGATAGTGATGAATGTAAGACCCCAGGTGCTCCTCGGTCTTGCCATAGTACTGGCTCTCGCCCTCCTTGTGACGACTCCGCTCGCGGGCCAGCTTCCACGACTCCATGTCTGAGAGCGGCCTCTTCAACTTGTCCTCCTACAACGTCAAATAGAAGTTAGCCATACATAAGAACATGGCGGTAAAGAAGAACAAAAATGCATCATGCACATAGATATACCTTCATGGCCTTGAAGCTCCAGTGGTTCCTGTTTCCTTGGCCGTGTGTCCCGTCGGCTCCACGGTTAGCCCGGCCCTTGATGCTCTTGGCAGCAAACTCTGCATCGGCGCCGAGCCACCTATCCACCAAACTCGCCCATCCGTCATGCCTTCCATAGCACCAACGAGGAACAACCTATGCAAATTTTGGAAGCATGACATGTGAGCACGAAACATAGAGTTGACTGCTTGAAACAATGAAAAGTTAGTAATAGTTACCATCATGAACTGCTCCCTGTTCAAGGTAAGTCGTTGCTTCTGCGCTTGACTTTTGGTCATCTTTTGGTGCAGGTAGTAGTGGTAGTACTGCGAGACGGCAACCCAGCGCACCTCGTACTGCAACTGACGAGCTTTCTTCTTCGCAGCCGCAAGCAAGACCACATCGGCTCTGGCCTTGTGCTCGTCAAGAACTCTATAGAGTTGCTGCATAAACCAGAAGCAAACAAGGCATGAGTTGAGTGATCCAATGATAAACTATGAATGAAACTGAAGACAAGTGATTCAGAAGAGAACTTACCCAAAATTTGGTGATCACGGCCTTAGCGGCTGTCCCGTACTCCGCGTTGCTGCAAGCCTCGTAGTGGGCCCAGCTCGTGGCCAAAACCCGCAGCTGCGGGTCCCTGTCTGGCCGCGGGCAGAATAGGCCAGGCCAAAAGTGCTTCAACAGGACAGTGATAAGGCCGTTCGGTTTACGGCCATTTTCGCGAAGGATCCAGTTTCTGCAAAAGAATCAAATGATTGCCATGTGTACAATAAGAAAATGTTGTCATGTGTTGAAAAAATGATTGAGAGGCACTTACTCTGTCCCCACAGGTTCAATGATCCACTTGTGCTCCTCGATAGAAGGTGGTGTAGGTAGTCCGGCATTACCACGCAGCCACCCCTGCGGAGCACCCGGTGGCAAGTCACCCCACAACTCGGGATCAACCTCCCCTCCACCCTCCTCGCCCTCCTCCTCACCCTCCTCCTCGGCCTCCTCCTCCTCACCCTCCTCCTCGGCCTCCTCCTCCTCACCCTCCTCCTCGGCCTCCTCCTCCTCGCCATCAGGAACATACTCCTCCTCCTCAGACTCAGAAGGTGCCTCTGTATGGGAGGGCATCGAAGAAGACCCTCCTATTTCGGACACGGCCCGGAGTTTTTTGCCCCGACTGCCTCTCCCCCCACCTCCTCCTCCTCTAGGGGCTCTCCCCCCACCGCCTCCTCCTCTAGGGTCTCCTCCCCCGACCCCTCCACCTCCCTGTGAGGTGCCATCCTCGCGTAGTCGGGAGGGAACCTTGTGGGCTCGTCCACTCCGAGTAAGTCCTCCTTTGAGTTTACTGAGGAAACTGGCACCACTGGACTTGCCCATGATTAGCAAACCTGCATTGAGAAGAGAATAAACAATTAGTAAGGATATCAATTAAACAAGCATACAGGAAAAACATTAATACCAAAAGTGCACATTAAGCATACTATTGTAATGATCATTAAAAGAACTTACATTTTCTAGAACCCATATGAATCATCACTATTGTAATCTATTTGTGGAGCGGTCTCCTCATCACTATCACGCATATCTTCTTCGTTGTCTGACAGAGGTGGAGGCTCTTCCTCATCGTCAGTGTCTTCATTTAACTTTTCAAGCATAATTATGTCTCTTTGATTCACAACTGCCTCACCATCAATCCTTGCGTCGTCGTCGTTTGGGTCCAGGTCAACATAACCCAAGTCATCATCCTCGTTGTTTCGGACCACATCATCATGTTCCTCTTGATAGAACACTCCCTCGTATGTCATGGGGTTTATGTTGTAGTAATCATCATCGTTCGGGTCCGGTAGCTTACCATGCGGCGACACCTTGAACACAACTTCCCAACCCTTTAGGTACTCTTTCTGGCATGGGTAAGGCAGATAATATACTTGTGTGGCCTGGGTAGCGGCGATAAAGAGATCAGCTCCGGCATAGACGGTTGATGGTTTAACTTCAACTAAACCAATAGAAGGCGTATGTCTCAGGCCCTTTTTGGGGTCGAACCATCGGCATTTGAACACAGTGAGACTTAGGTGTTCGCGGCCAAGTTTGAATGTAAGCTCGTATATTTTTCCTACCCTTCCGTAGTAATCTATTTTATTATCTCCTTCAGTGAAGACTCCGGTATTTATGGTTTTGGGATCAGGCCGACTGTTCCGGTGCTCCTCTGTATGGAAGCGATACCCATTCACATCATACTTTTCGCATGTCATGACGACAGGGTCAAAACCCATGGAAACCCATCTCAATTCTTCATCCATTGATTCGGTTGGATCATTTCCCTACAAGTTCAATTGAAATTATAGGGTGCATGAGTTTAATTGAAATTATAGGGTGCATGAGTTTAATTGAAAGTGTGAAAAATTACTTTCTCCATGAACCACGCAACGAAATTTTTCCTTCCGAAGAACCTTCACAGGGATTTTTAGCTGCCGCTTCTGACCATGCTTATCGACCACCTCAATATACCGAGAGGAACCGCACTTCCTACAGTAGTTGTCATCCGCATACTCATGTCTAAACAAAAGGCAATTCTTTGGACAAACATGTATTTTCTCATAGTCCATGGAGAGCGCCTTCATGATTTTCTTCATACCGTACATGGTTTTCGGCAGTTCATGGCCCTCGGGCAGGCTGTTAGCCCATACTCCCAGAAATGCTTCGAAGCAACCTCGGCTACAGCCGTACTTAGCCTTCACTGCCATCAGTTGCGAGATGGCATCCAGCACAGACAGCTTGGCACCCTCATAGAGAGGTTTCTTTGACGAGGCCAAGATTTCCAGGAAGGCCTTTGCGGTTTCCTCCGGCTCCTCCGGTTCATTCGCTGAATGTGACGGAGGTGTCAGCTGTGCAGCAAAGACATCATCTAGCATGTCTCTAACCCCATCGTCCTCATAACCAGCGATGTGTTGTCGTATCACATCCTCTCTACCACGGTCCCGCTGGGCAAAGTTTATCGGCATATTAAAGTTGGGCATAAATCCATGCGTGCGAAGGTGCTTAGTCATCTCACTCTTATCTCTGCGGATACGTCTCTTACATATGGCACACGGGCATTCTGGCACCATCCTCATTGGACTACGGAATATCTCTTTCAAAAACACATCAGTTTTCTCGACCCACTCTGTTGTTACTTGATTCCGACGGAAAAACCCACTATACATCCACTGATTATCTGCCATCTCTGCTTTATTGGAAGCCACACAACAAAATTAAGGATTCATTTTAATTACCAACATCAATATTTTATTTTTTACAAGGTTGACGAGTAATCCACCTAAATCTCTAATAGGTAAAGATGGGTCCTAATCCCACCCGAGAATGTGTAGATTGAGTACGGTCCGTGCTCTACCCCATTCCGAGACAAAATTTCGGCAGCACCTCCCCGCTGTTCTCCAAATACACGACTCGGCAAAATGCCGAGAGAATGTGCATCCGGAGAACAACAGGGAGGCGCCGCCGAAATCCTGTCTCGGAACGGGGTAGAGCATGAACAACGTACCCAATCTACACATCCTCGGGCTGTCCGTGGAAAGCGCTGGACAATCCGAAAGAGCTGCGGTGATAAATATGCAATTGAATGCATATTTATCGATGCAACCCTTTCAGACGGGAGACCTAGGTTACGCGACTTGATGTGAAAATTCAATCTAGTGACATGGAAAAAAAAGTGGACGAGGTCATGGAATTATTGCTCACCCTCCGATGTAGTCGATCAAAGGAGAGGGACGATCGTGGACCAACACCTCCAACGTCGATGATCACTCCGCGAAGATGGAACACCACAAATCCTGTTAATTACACCGAGTGAAAAAAAATTAGGTCATCATATCACATTAACCATTTGGCACAACATTATGAATCGACATGAAACAACATGTCAAATTGCAAAAAAATCTTTATTAAGTATTTTAGAAACCATGTGCCTTGATTTGCTTCTTATATATGAATCAACATTACCAAAACACTATCTTGACCAATATCCATCCATCTATCACAAACTTGCCCAACATCTAATTCATCTATATTCACAAACTTAGTAAAAACTATCTAGTATGTATCTAAATACCTAATAAAACTACACAAAACTATCTAATATGTATCCATCCATCTATCTATTCATCTAGCATCCATCTATCTATTCATATAGCATCCATCCATCTATCTAGCATCTATCTATTCATCCAACCACCATGAACACAAGCAATGGCAACAACGATTTGTGGGAGGGGGTGCTCACTGGGGCTGGGAGGGGGCACGGCGGCGTCCAGCGGTGGAGGGAGGTGCTCCCTGGCGCGGGAGGAAACGAGCAGGGCCGGCTGAAGCCGCGCCCACGCGTGCTCGTCGGGGCAGCCCGCGGGCTCCGGGAGGCCGAGCCAGGGGCTGGGAGCCCTGCGGCCGGCGGCGG
>NC_041384.1:41118713-41119777 GCF_002162155.2 Triticum dicoccoides | reverse complement strand
GGTGGAGCGGGCGGCGAGGAGGGGGCGGAGAGGGTCGGGGTGGAGGTGGGGAGGGGCGAGGGAAGGGGAGGGGCGCGGGTGGAGCGGGCGGCGAGGAGCGGCGCGGTTGGAGCGGCGGCGGGTCGGCGGACGGTGTGGCCGGGGTTGAGCGGCGAGTGGAGGAGAGAACGAGTGGATGAGGCTGCGCGCGGGTTGACCGGCGAGTGGATAAGGCGCCCTATGCCGACGGCTTAGCCGTTGGCATATATAAATAATGCCACGTGGCATATATGCCGACGGCTAAGCCGTAGGCATAGGTTTATTTCTTTTTTTATACATGTTAATTACAAACTAGCCGTATACATGTTAATTACAGCATATATTATTAGTTGTCTTCAAATATATTTTTAGCGTATATTATTTTCATACGCATTGAAAAGTTTCATATACATATAAAATATTTGTACGTACATATTAAATATTTTCAAATACACGTTCTTGAATTTTTTTTTTGAACCGAATTTTTTCTATGGTCAGCAACATTTCATTATAATATAAATATTTTTCTATGGTCTCGCGAAAGGTGATACATGGGAGAGCAACTGACTGAGGGGTACCTTTACCGAGTGCCTGATCCGGTAACTATACGAGCGCCTGATCTGTCTACTACCGTGTCATCGCCGACCGTGAGCGGGGCCACATGTTGTGTCAGGTCGGCCCATAGGGACACCCGGGAGCAACATCCACTCCGTGTAGACCCGACGCGTCCGTTTCCCCCCTCCAGGTGCCGGCGGCGACGCCGTCCGTGAGGGGGGGGGCACACCCCGGAGATGCGTGCTGGGCGTTTGCAACCGCCTCAACACTTCTAGACTTGTGAGAGGCCGCCTACACAAGATTTGACGGTATGCTAGCCCTCGGAGGCCGCCGGCATCGTTACCGCAGAACGTCTACTACCGTTTCATTGCCGTCCGTGAGGGGGGCCACAACCCGGAGACGCGTGTCGCCTCTTCGGACATGCCACAACACCACCCCGCATGTATGAGGGCCCGGTACGACGCTCCGGTGGCATTGCTACCCCCCCCCCC
>NC_041384.1:41114923-41118502 GCF_002162155.2 Triticum dicoccoides | reverse complement strand
CCAGGGCCCCCGTCCCGCCTAACCCTGTAGCATTTGACCACGGGATCTAGCCCTTTGACTATGCACGGACGGGCTTTGACCAGTGGACCTCTCCACCCGGTTGTGTTAGGTCGGCCCAGAGGAACACTTTGGAGCAACATCCGGGCCAGGCCCACAGCTACATCCACTCCCTGTAGACCCGACGCGTCTGTTTCCCCCCTCCAGGTGCCGGCGGCGGCGGTGTCCGTGAGGGGGGGGCACACCCCGGAGACGCGTGCTGGGCGTTTGCAACCGCCTCAACACTTTCAGACTTGTGAGAGGCCGCCTACGCAAGATTTGACGGTATGCTAGCCCCCGGAGGCCGCCGGCCACAGTCGTAGACGTGCGAAGAGCAATCTGCGTAGAGGGAAGTGTTCAGATACTTCTCCATCACAAAAAATTATGAAAAATTACCATCAGTCCTATAGCACATGTGCCCACGTTGTGTAAAAAACTCATGATTTTATCACGCTCCAAGTATTTAATAATATTCACGCTGCATCGTTACCGCAGAACGTCTACTACCGTTTCATTGCCGTCCGTGAGGGGGGCCACAACCCGGAGACGCGTGCCGCCTCTTCGGACATGCCACAACACCACCCCGCATGTATGAGGGCCCGGTACGATGCTCCGGTGGCATTGCTACCCCCCCAGGGCCCCCGTCCCGCCTAACCCTGTAGCGTTTGACCACGGGATCTAGCCCTTTGACTTTGCACGGACGGGCTTTGACCAGTGGACCTCTCCACCCGGTTGTGTTAGGTCGGCCCAGAGGAACACTTTGGAGCAACATCCGGGCCAGGCCCACAGCTACATCCACTCCGTGTAGACCCGACGCGTCCATTTCCCCCCTCCAGGTGCCGGCGGCGGCGGCGTCCGTGAGGGGGGGGGGCACACCCCGGAGACGCGTGCTGGGCGTTTGCAACCGCCTCAACACTTCCAGACTTTTGAGAGGCCGCCTACGCAAGATTTGACGGTATGCTAGCCCCCGGAGGCCGCCGGCCACAGTCGTAGACGTGCGAAGAGCAATCCGCGTAGAGGGAAGTGTTCAGATACTTCTCCATCACAAAAAATTATGAAAAATTACCATCAGTCCTATAGCACATGTGCCCACGTTGTGTAAAAAACTCATGATTTTATCGCGCTCCAAGTATTTAATAATATTCACGCTGCATCGTTACCGCAGAACGTCTACTACCGTTTCATTGCCGTCCGTGAGGGGGGCCACAACCCGGAGACGCGTGCCGCCTCTTCGGACATGCCACAACACCACCTCGCATGTATGAGGGCTCGGTACGACGCTCCGGTGGCATTGCTACCCCCCCCAGGGCCCCCGTCCCGCCTAACCCTGTAGCGTTTGACCACGGGATCTAGCCCTTTGACTTTGCACGGACGGGCTTTGACCAGTGGACCTCTCCACCCGGTTGTGTTAGGTCGGCCCAGAGGAACACTTTGGAGCAACATCTGGGCCAAACCCACAGCTACATCCACTCCGTGTAGACCCGACGCGTCCGTTTCCCCCCTCCAGGTGCCGGCGGCGGCGGCGTCCGTTAGGGGGGGGCACACCCCGGAGACGCGTGCTGGGCGTTTGCAACCGCCTCAACACTTCCAGACTTGTGAGAGGCCGCCTACGCAAGATTTGACGGTATGCTAGCCCCCGGAGGCCGCCGGCCACAGTCGTAGACGTGCGAAGAGCAATCCGCGTAGAGGGAAGTGTTCAGATACTTCTCCATCACAAAAAATTATGAAAAATTACCATCAGTCCTATAGCACATGTGCCCACGTTGTGTAAAAAACTCATGATTTTATCACGCTCCAAGTATTTAATAATATTCACGCTGCATCGTTACCGCAGAACGTCTACTACCGTTTCATTGCCGTCTATGAGGGGGGCCACAACTCGGAGACGCGTGCCGCCTCTTCGGACATGCCACAACACCACCCCGCATGTATGAGGGCCCGGTACGACGCTCCGGTGGCATTGCTACCCCCAGGGCCCCCGTCCCGCCTAACCCTGTAGCGTTAGACCACGGGATCTAGCGCTTTGACTTTGCACGGACGGGCTTTGACCAGTGGACCTCTCCACCTGGTTGTGTTAGGTCGGCCCAGCGGGACACCGGGAAGCAACATCTGGGCCAAACCGACAGCTACATCCACTCCGTGTAGACCCGACGCGTCCGTTTCCCCCCTCCAGGTGCCGGCGGCGGCGGCGGCCATGAGGGGGGGGCACACCCCGGAGACGCGTGCTGGGCGTTTGCAACCGCCTCAACACTTCAAGACTTGTGAGAGGCCGCCTACGCAAGATTTGACGGTATGCTAGCCCCCGGAGGCCGCTGGCCACAGTCGTAGACGTGCGAAGAGCAATCCGCGTAGAGGGAAGTGTTCAGATACTTCTCCATCACAAAAAATTATGAAAAATTACCATCAGTCCTATAGCACATGTGCCCACGTTGTGTAAAAAACTCATGATTTTATCGCGCTCCAAGTATTTAATAATATTCACGCTGCATCGTTACCACAGAACGTCTACTACCGTTTCATTGCCGTCCGTGAGGGGGGCCACAATCCGGAGACGCGTGCCGCCTCTTCGGACATGCCACAACACCACCCCGCATGTATGAGGGCCCGGTACGACGCTCCGGTGGCATTGCTACCCCCCAGGGCCCCCGTCCCGCCTAACCCTGTAGCGTTTGACCACGGGATCTAGCCCTTTGACTTTGCACGGACGGGCTTTGACCAGTGGACCTCTCCACCCGGTTGTGTTAGGTCGGCCCAGAGGAACACTTTGGAGCAACATCCGGGCCAAACCGACAGCTACATCCACTCCGTGTAGACCCGACGCGTCCGTTTCCCCCCTCCAGGTGCCGGCGGCGGCGGCGTCCGTGAGGGGGGGGGCACACCCCGGAGACGCGTGCTGGGCGTTTGCAACCGCCTCAACACTTCCAGACTTGTGAGAGGCCGCCTACGCAAGATTTGACGGTAAGCTAGCCCCCGGAGGCCGCCGGCCACAGTCGTAGACGTGCGAAGAGCAATCCGCGTAGAGGAAAGTGTTCAGATACTTCTCCATCACAAAAAATTATGAAAAATTACCATCAGTCCTATAGCACATGTGCCCACGTTGTGTAAAAAACTCATGATTTTATCGCCCTCCAAGTATTTAATAATATTCACGCTGCATCGTTACCGTAGAACGTCTACTACCGTTTCATTGCCGTCCGTGAGGGGGGCCACAACCCGGAGACGTGTGCCGCCTCTTCGGACATGCCACAACACCACCCCGCATGTATGAGGGCCCGGTATGACGCTCCGGTGGCATTGCTACCCCCCCAGGGCCCCCGTCCCGCCTAACCCTGTAGCGTTTGACCACGGGATCTAGCGCTTTGACTTTGCACGGACGGGCTTTGACCAGTGGACCTCTCCACCCGGTTGTGTTAGGTCGGCCCAGAGGAACACTTTGGAGCAACATCCGGGCCAGGCCCACAGCTACATCCACTCCGTGTAGACCCGACGCGTCCGTTTCCCCCCTCGAGGTGCCGGCGGCGGCGGCGTCCGTGAGGGGGGGGG
>NC_041384.1:41110084-41114027 GCF_002162155.2 Triticum dicoccoides | reverse complement strand
GTAGCGTTTGACCACGGGATCTAGCCCTTTGACTTTGCACGGACGGGCTTTGACCAGTGGACCTCTCCACCCGGTTGTGTTAGGTCAGCCCAGAGGAACACTTTGGAGCAACATCTGGGCCAAACCCACAGCTACATCCACTCCGTGTAGACCCGACGCGTCCGTTTCCCCCCTCCAGGTGCCGGCGGCGGCGGCGTCCGTGAGGGGGGGGGCACACCCCGGAGACGCGTGCTGGGCGTTTGCAACCGCCTCAACACTTCCAGACTTGTGAGAGGCCGCCTACGCAAGATTTGACGGTATGCTAGCCCCCGGAGGCCGCCGGCCACAGTCGTAGACGTGCGAAGAGCAATCCGCGTAGAAGGAAGTGTTCAGATACTTCTCCATCACAAAAAATTATGAAAAATTACCATCAGTCCTATAGCACATGTGCCCACGTTGTGTAAAAAACTCATGATTTTATCACGCTCCAAGTATTTAATAATATTCACGCTGCATCGTTACCGCAGAACGTCTACTACCGTTTCATTGCCGTCTATGAGGGGGGCCACAACCCGGAGACGCGTGCCGCCTCTTCGGACATGCCACAACACCACCCCGCATGTATGAGGGCCCGGTACGACGCTCCGGTGGCATTGCTACCCCCAGGGCCCCCGTCCCGCCTAACCCTGTAGCGTTTGACCACGGGATCTAGCGCTTTGACTTTGCACGGACGGGCTTTGACCAGTGGACCTCTCCACCCGGTTGTGTTAGGTCGGCCCAGAGGAACACTTTGGAGCAACATCCGGGCCAGGCCCACAGCTACATCCACTCCGTGTAGACCCGACGCGTCCGTTTCCCCCCTCGAGGTGCCGGCGGCGGCGGCGTCCGTGAGGGGGGGGGGCACACCCCGGAGACGCGTGCTGGGCGTTTGCAACCGCCTCAACACTTCCAGACTTGTGAGAGGCCGCCTACGCAAGATTTGACGGTATGCTAGCCCCCGGAGGCCGCCGACCACAGTCGTAGACGTGCGAAGAGCAATCCGCGTAGAGGGAAGTGTTCAGATACTTCTCCATCACAAAAAATTATGAAAAATTACCATCAGTCCTATAGCACATGTGCCCACGTTGTGTAAAAAACTCATGATTTTATCGCGCTCCAAGTATTTAATAATATTCACGCTGCATCGTTACCGCAGAACGTCTACTACCGTTTCATTGCCGTCCGTGAGGGGGGCCACAACCCGGAGACGCGTGCCGCCTCTTCGGACATGCCACAACACCACCTCGCATGTATGAGGGCTCGGTACGACGCTCCGGTGGCATTGCTACCCCCCCTCCCCCAGGGCCCCCGTCCCGCCTAACCCTGTAGCGTTTGACCACGGGATCTAGCGCTTTGACTTTGCACGGACGGGCTTTGACCAGTGGACCTCTCCACCCGGTTGTGTTAGGTCAGCCCAGAGGAACACTTTGGAGCAACATCTGGGCCAAACCCACAGCTACATCCACTCCGTGTAGACCCGACGCGTCCGTTTCCCCCCTCCAGGTGCCGGCGGCGGCGGCGTCCGTGAGGGGGGGGGCACACCCCGGAGACGCGTGCTGGGCGTTTGCAACCGCCTCAACACTTCCAGACTTGTGAGAGGCCGCCTACGCAAGATTTGACGGTATGCTAGCCCCCGGAGGACCGCCGGCCACAGTCGTAGACGTGCGAAGAGCAATCCGCGTAGAGGGAAGTGTTCAGATACTTCTCCATCACAAAAAATTATGAAAAATTACCATCAGTCCTATAGCACATGTGCCCACGTTGTGTAAAAAACTCATGATTTTATCACGCTCCAAGTATTTAATAATATTCACGCTGCATCGTTACCGCAGAACGTCTACTACCGTTTCATTGCCGTCTATGAGGGGGGCCACAACCCGGAGACGCGTCCCGCCTCTTCGGACATGCCACAACACCACCCCGCATGTATGAGGGCCCGGTACGACGCTCCGGTGGCATTGCTACCCCCAGGGCCCCCGTCCCGCCTAACCCTGTAGCGTTCGACCACGGGATCTAGCGCTTTGACTTTGCACGGACGGGCTTTGACCAGTGGACCTCTCCACCTCGTTGTGTTAGGTCGGCCCAGCGGGACACCGGGAAGCAACATCTGGGCCAAACCGACAGCTACATCCACTCCGTGTAGACCCGACGCGTCCGTTTCCCCCCTCCAGGTGCCGGCGGCGGCGGCGGCCGTGAGGGGGGGGGGCACACCCCGGAGACGCGTGCTGGGCGTTTGCAACCGCCTCAACACTTCAAGACTTGTGAGAGGCCGCCTACGCAAGATTTGACGGTATGCTAGCCCCCGGAGGCCGCCGGCCACAGTCGTAGACGTGCGAAGAGCAATCCGCGTAGAGGGAAGTGTTCAGATACTTCTCCATCACAAAAAATTATGAAAAATTACCATCAGTCCTATAGCACATGTGCCCACGTTGTGTAAAAAACTCATGATTTTATCGCGCTCCAAGTATTTAATAATATTCACGCTGCATCGTTACCACAGAACGTCTACTACCGTTTCATTGCCGTCCGTGAGGGGGGCCACAATCCGGAGACGCGTGCCGCCTCTTCGGACATGCCACAACACCACCCCGCATGTATGAGGGCCCGGTACGACGCTCCGGTGGCATTGCTACCCCCCCAGGGCCCCCGTCCCGCCTAACCCTGTAGCGTTTGACCACGGGATCTAGCCCTTTGACTTTGCACGGACGGGCTTTGACCAGTGGACCTCTCCACCCGGTTGTGTTAGGTCGGCCCAGAGGAACACTTTGGAGCAACATCCGGGCCAAACCGACAGCTACATCCACTCCGTGTAGACCCGACGCGTCCGTTTCCCCCCTTCAGGTGCCGGCGGCGGCGGCGTCCGTGAGGGGGGGGGGCACACCCCGGAGACGCGTGCTGGGTGTTTGCAACCGCCTCAACACTTCCAAACTTGTGAGAGGCCGCCTACGCAAGATTTGACGGTATGCTAGCCCCCGGAGGCCGCCGGCCACAGTCGTAGACGTGCGAAGAGCAATCCGCGTAGAGGAAAGTGTTCAGATACTTCTCCATCACAAAAAATTATGAAAAATTACCATCAGTCCTATAGCACATGTGCCCACGTTGTGTAAAAAACTCATGATTTTATCGCGCTCCAAGTATTTAATAATATTCACGCTGCATCGTTACCGTAGAACGTCTACTACCGTTTCATTGCCGTCCGTGAGGGGGGCCACAACCCGGAGACGTGTGCCGCCTCTTCGGACATGCCACAACACCACCCCGCATGTATGAGGGCCCGGTATGACGCTCCGGTGGCATTGCTACCCCCCAGGGCCCCCGTCCCGCCTAACCCTGTAGCATTTGACCACGGGATCTAGCGCTTTGACTTTGCACAGACGGGCTTTGACCAGTGGACCTCTCCACCTGGTTGTGTTAGGTCGGCCCAGCGGGACACCGGGAAGCAACATCCGGGCCAAACCGACAGCTACATCCACTCCGTGTAGACCCGACGCGTCCGTTTCCCCCCTCCAGGTGCCGGCGGCGGCGGCGTCCGTGAGGGGGGGGCACACCCCGGAGACGCGTGCTGGGCGTTTGCAACCGCCTCAACACTTCCAGACTTGTGAGAGGCTGCCTACGCAAGATTTGACGGTATGCTAGCCCCTGGAGGCCGCCGGCCACAGTCGTAGACGTGCGAAGAGCAATCCGCGTAGAGGGAAGTGTTCAGATACTTCTCCATCATAAAAAATTATGAAAAATTACCATCAGTCCTATAGCACATGTGCCCACGTTGTGTAAAAAACTCATGATTTTATCGCGCTCCAAGTATTTAATAATATTCACGCTGCATCGTTACCGCAGAACGTCTACTACCGTTTCATTGCCGTCCGTGAGGGGGGCCACAACCCGGAGACGCGTGCCGCCTCTTCGGACATGCCACAACACCACC
>NC_041384.1:41105596-41106987 GCF_002162155.2 Triticum dicoccoides | reverse complement strand
CGTGCTGGGCGTTTGCAACCGCCTCAACACTTCCAGATTTCTGAGAGGCCGCCTACGCAAGATTTGACGGTATGCTAGCCCCCGGAGGCCGCCGGCCACAGTCGTAGACGTGCGAAGAGCAATCCGCGTAGAGGGAAGTGTTCAGATACTTCTCCATCACAAAAAATTATGAAAAATTACCATCAGTTCTATAGCACATGTGCCCACGTTGTGTAAAAAACTCATGATTTTATCGTGCTCCAAGTATTTAATAATATTCACGCTGCATCGTTACCGCAGAACGTCTACTACCGTTTCATTGCCGTCCGTGAGGGGGGCCACAACCCGGAGACGCGTGCCGCCTCTTCGGACATGCCACAACACCACCTCGCATGTATGAGGGCTCGGTACGACGCTCCGGTGGCATTGCTACCCCCCCCCCAGGGCCCCCGTCCCGCCTAACCCTGTAGCGTTTGACCACGGGATCTAGCCCTTTGACTTTGCACGGACGGGCTTTGACCAGTGGACCTCTCCACCCGGTTGTGTTAGGTCGGCCCAGAGGAACACTTTGGAGCAACATCTGGGCCAAACCCACAGCTACATCCACTCCGTGTAGACCCGACGCGTCCGTTTCCCCCCTCCAGGTGCCGGCGGCGGTGGCGTCCGTGAGGGGGGGGGCACACCCCGGAGACGCGTGCTGGGCGTTTGCAACCGCCTCAACACTTCCAGACTTGTGAGAGGCCGCCTACGCAAGATTTGACGGTATGAGAGCCCCCGGAGGCCGCCGGCCACAGTCGTAGACGTGCGAAGAGCAATCCGCGTAGAGGAAAGTGTTCAGATACTTCTCCATCACAAAAAATTATGAAAAATTACCATCAGTCCTATAGCACATGTGCCCACGTTGTGTAAAAAACTCATGATTTTATCGCGCTCCAAGTATTTAATAATATTCACGCTGCATCGTTACCGTAGAACGTCTACTACCGTTTCATTGCCGTCCGTGAGGGGGGCCACAACCCGGAGACGTGTGCCGCCTCTTCGGACATGCCACAACACCACCCCGCATGTATGAGGGCCCGGTATGACGCTCCGGTGGCATTGCTACCCCCCCAGGGCCCCCGTCCCGCCTAACCCTGTAGCATTTGACCACGGGATCTAGCGCTTTGACTTTGCACGGACGGGCTTTGACCAGTGGACCTCTCCACCTGGTTGTGTTAGGTCGGCCCAGCGGGACACCGGGAAGCAACATCCGGGCCAAACCGACAGCTACATCCACTCCATGTAGACCCGACGCGTCCGTTTCCCCCCTCCAGGTGCCGGCGGCGGCGGCGGCCGTGAGGGGGGGGGCACACCCCGGAGACGCATGCTGGGCATTTGCAACCGCCTCAACACTTCCAGACTTGTGAGAGGCC
>NC_041384.1:41084501-41105586 GCF_002162155.2 Triticum dicoccoides | reverse complement strand
GCCTAACCCTGTAGCGTTTGACCACGGGATCTAGCCCTTTGACTTTGCACGGACGGGCTTTGACCAGTGGACCCCTCCACCCGGTTGTGTTAGGTCGGGCCAGAGGAATACTTTGGAGCAACATCCGGGCCAAACCCACAGCTACATCCACTCCGTGTAGACCCGACGCGTCCGTTTCCCCTCTCCAGGTGCCGGCGGCGGCGGCGTCCGTGAGGGGGGGGCACACCCCGGAGACGCGTGCTGGGCGTTTGCAACCGCCTCAACACTTCCAGATTTGTGAGAGGCCGCCTACGCAAGATTTGACGGTATGCTAGCCCCCGGAGGCCGCCGGCCACAGTCGTAGACGTGCGAAGAGCAATCCGCGTAGAGGGAAGTGTTCAGATACTTCTCCATCACAAAAAATTATGAAAAATTACCATCAGTCCTATAGCACATGTGCCCATGTTGTGTAAAAAACTCATGATTTTATCGCGCTCCAAGTATTTAATAATATTCACGCTGCATCGTTACCGCAGAACGTCTACTACCGTTTCATTGCCGTCCGTGAGGGGGGCCACAACCCGGAGACGCGTGCCGCCTCTTCGGACACGCCACAACACCACCCCGCATGTATGAGGGCCCGGTACGACGCTCCGGTGGCATTGCTACCCCACAGGGCCCCCGTCCCGGCTAACCCTGTAGCGTTTGACCACGGGATCTAGCCCTTTGACTTTGCACGGACGGGCTTTGACCAGTGGACCTCTCCACCCGGTTGTGTTAGGTCGGCCCAGAGGAACACTTTGGAGAAACATCCGGGCCAAACCCACAGCTACATCCACTCCGTGTAGACCCGTCGCGTCCGTTTCCCCCCTCCAGGTGCCGGCGGCGGCGGCGTCCGTGAGGGGGGGGGCACACCCCGGAGACGCGTGCTGGGCGTTTGCAACCGCCTCAACACTTCTAGATTTGTGAGAGGCCGCCTACGCAAGATTTGACGGTATGCTAGCCCCCGGAGGCCGCCGGCCACAGTCGTAGACGTGCGAAGAGCAATCCGCGTAGAGGGAAGTGTTCAGATACTTCTCCATCACAAAAAATTATGAAAAATTACCATCAGTCCTATAGCACATGTGCCCACGTTGTGTAGAAAAATTGATGATTTTATCGCGCTCCAAGTATTTGATAATATTCACGCTGCATCGTTACCGCAGAACGTCTACTACCGTTTCATTGCCGTCCGTGTGGGGGGGCCACAACCCGGAGACGCGTGCCGCCTCTTCGGACATGCCACAACACCACCCCGCATGTATGAGGGCCCGGTACGACGCTCCGGTGGCATTGCTACCCCCCAGGGCCCCCGTCCCGGCTAACCCTGTAGCGTTTGACCACGGGATCTAGCCCTTTGACTTTGCACGGACGGGCTTTGACCAGTGGACCTCTCCACCCGGTTGTGTTAGGTCGGCCCAGAGGAACACTTTGGAGCAACATCCGGGCCAAACCCACAGCTACATCCACTCCGTGTAGACCCGACGCGTCCGTTTCCCCCCTCCAGGTGCCGGCGGCGGCGGCGGCCGTGAGGGGGGGGGCACACCCCGGAGACGCGTGCTGGGCGTTTGCAACCGCCTCAACACTTCCAAATTTGTGAGAGGCCGCCTACGCAAGATTTGACGGTATGCTAGCCCCCGGAGGCCGCCGGCCACAGTCGTAGACGTGCGAAGAGCAATCCGCGTAGAGGGAAGTGTTCAGATACTTCTCCATCACAAAAAATTATGAAAAATTACCATCAGTCCTATAGCACATGTGCCCACGTTGTGTAAAAAACTCATGATTTTATCGCGCTCCAAGTATTTAATAATATTCACGCTGCATCGTTACCGCAGAACGTCTACTACCGTTTCATTGCCGTCCGTGAGGGGGGCCACAACCCGGAGACGCGTGCCGCCTCTTCGGACATGCCACAACACCACCCCGCATGTATGAGGGCCCGCTACGACGCTCCGGTGGCATTGCTACCCCCCAGGGCCCCCGTCCCGCCTAACCCTGGAGCGGTTGACCACGAGATCTAGCCTTCTGACTTCCCACGGACGGGCTTTGACCAGTGGACCTCTCCACCCGGTTGTGTTAGGTCGGCCCAGAGGGACACCCGGGAGCAACATCCGGGCAAAAACCACAGCTACATCCACTCCGTGTAGACCCGACGCGTCCGTTTCCCCCCTCCAGGTGCCGGCGGCGGCGCCGTCCATGAGGGGGGGCACACCGCGGATGTGAGGGGGGTCACTCTCTGGAGACGGGTGTCGGGCGTTTGCAACTGCCACAAAACTTCTGTCGGCATAGCTGTTTTTGATTTTAATAAAATATAAGGATCTATATTTAAAAGAACATGACCGCACATTATTAACGTGCTCGAAAAAATACAAACTATATATATATATTCATAATATATGAAAAAAATACAAACTACATATATATTCATATGTATGTTTATATTTAACATGCTACATGTTAGTTGATATAATAATACACAAAAAAGCATTAAAAAATATGTACGGAAAAAAATCTAACTATGCCGACGGCCTAGCCGTCGGCATAGATCCGACCAGCGTGCCGCGGATCATTGACGTGGCAGATATGCCGACGGCAGCCGTCGGCATAGGCTCTGCATGGTGCGGCCTGGATCAATGACGTGGCCTGCGGACCTATGCCGACGGCCCCCCGTCTAGGCCGTCGGCATAGCTCTGACGCCGTTTGCCAGGGGGTGGCCGGGCCCCACGTGTATGCCGACGGCCTTCGTAAGCCGACGGGAGCTGTCGGCGTATATGTAGCTAGGCCGACGGCCGTTCTGTGCCGACGGGTGCCGTCGGCTTATCTCTGCGTAACCCGACGGCCTTTGTACGCCGACGGCCAGAACCAGGCTGTCGGCATATCTCCGAAGAAGCCGACGGGGGCCGTCGGCATTGTTCTGGCCGTCGGGGTATGGCCCTGTTCCGGTAGTGTAAGAATCCTATCCTCTAGAATTCCTATAAAATTCCTACAAACCAAAGGAGGCCTTAGTTTATAGGATTGACCCCCATAGATATTTTTTCAATGAAATCCTTTGTACTATATTTTATAGGAAATCTAACATCCACCCCAATCTCTACTCCAACTTTTTTTTAAAATTTGTTTGCTTTTCTCATGGCATCAAACACTTGGTGCCAATTTTATAGGATTTAAATAGGCATTACCATTTTAATTCTATATTTTTTCTATTCACGCATTTTCAAAATTCTGCGAATGATAAAGGCCCTGATCAGGCCACGTCCCATCAATAAGGAGACGTGCGCCTCGATTCCCGCATAAGGGTTAACGGCAGCCCCTCGATTCCCGCGCGTCATCAACGCCGTAATGTGGGAAGTCAAAGAGATTTGCTGCCCGGTAGAATTGAGAGGGTGCTTGGATACAAGGGACTATTTTTAGTCTGACTAAAAATAGTCTCTTTTAGAGGCTAAAGTTTCAAGCACCCCTGACTAAAGAGAGGCTAGGACTAGTCTTGAGGCTAAAACCTTTTAGTCATGGGAAACCTACTAAAATATGTATTAGCTCTCTCTCTCCTCATTTAATTCCCCTCCTTAGTTCCGGATTGGAGGGTTTGGAGGATAATAAATGCTCAATAGCTAGATTTTAGTCTCTTTAGTATTTGGATCCAAGCATGGGTGAGACTAGCAAGTTTTAGTCCCACTACTTTTAGTCATGGGACTAAAACGTATCCAAGCATGCTCTGAGGCGCTCGTAGCAGCACTGGTAAGTGTGTGTTGACCGGGTTTTGACGCAGCTCCCTCGGAGCGTTCTGGTGCCTGCATGCAGATAGGCCACGCGTCCAGGTTTTCGTGGCCTTGGCGCGTCGGTGATTGGCGCAGCACATTGGGAAAGGGCGAGCTGCTCGCCGCCGTTTCCGCTTCCCGCGGCGCGGGGCGATTTCCTCGGAAGGAGGCCGGTGCGTGCGTGCGTGCGACCGAGGCCAGTGCAGCCGCCGCTCACTGCTGCTCCGTTTGCTCCGGGCGAGATCTATAAACTGGGGCCCGTCGTCGTGTGCGAGGTGCCTTCCCCTTCCCCCGTCTTCTTTTCCATTCCACTCCGTTCGCCGTCGATTGGGTATGTTGATTCTCCTTTCCTTTTCCTTACCGTTTGTTGCTTCACGCCATGGCCGGCCATGGTGCTGATCTATAGCTACTATAGTTCTCTCTATTCTATTCTTTTTAACCTAAAATGAAGATTTTTGCCACTGTCGTACGTACCTATCAGCGCGCATCGTTTGTCGCCGACCGGAGCGATGGACGTGGATGCGCTCTACCGCGAGACGACGCGGGACACCGTCGCCATTGAAGCCGACGGCTCTTCGGAGTCGTTGCTGACCGGCGTCGCCCTTGAAGCCGACGGCTCGTCGGAGTCGTTGCCGGCCGGAGCGATGGACGTGGGTGCGCTCTACAGCGAGGCGATGCGGGACGTCGTCGCCCTTGAAGCCGCAGCCGGCTCGTCGGAGCCGTCGCCGGGATGGGTGAGCTCCGTGGCCGTCATGCAGATCGACAGCAACTGGATCCGTTGCTCCGTCTGCTCCCAAAACCTCCTCTACATCAAGTGTCCCGTCTTCCAGGTACGTACCTACACATGCGATAGCTCCGATTAGATTCCATTCCGTTCCATGCGAGCTATAGCAAGCTAGCTGCACCGATCGATCCACGAATCTGATGATTTACACGCAGTGCAAGAGCGGGCACCTCGCCTGCGTACTCTGCTGCACCGAGTCGTGCAAGAACTGCAAGGACGGCGGGGCCAAGTTCGACGCCCGGAACGCGATGGCAGAACACTTCATCTTGTATGCCAGGTTCAAGTGCCCCCACCGCGGCTGCCACGGCTTCCTCACCTACAGCGAGGTCACGGCCCACAACGACGCGTGCCCACAGGCGCCCTGCTCGTGCGCGATGCCCGGCTGCGGCTTTGCCAGCCCGCCGCACGCGCTCCTCCGTCACCTCACCTCCTTCCACTCCTGGCCCGCGTACGGCGCCCGGTACGGCAAGGTGCTCTCCCTCTGCGTGCCGGCGTCGACCGTGCCGTGCCGCCGGCTGATCCTCGCCGCGAAGGACGCCCGCGTGTTCGCTCTCGTCGTGGGCGAGCAGCGCGGGGACACCGCCGTGTCGCTCGTGTGCGTCAGAGCGGGCGCGTCGCCGTGGCCGCCGTACAAGGCCCGGCTGCGCGCCTGCGTCCTGCGGAAGTCTAGCGTGGTTGAAGGCAGCACGAGGACGGTGGCCATGCAGATGGTGACGAGCAGCAGCAGGCCCGGCGAGGTTGTCCTGGAGAAACTGCCGTGTGTCTTGACCGTGCCGCAGACGTATCAGAATACCGGAGATGAGGGGTCCGAGGAGGTGTTTCTTGACCGTGCCGCATTGTAATCTTTCCCAACGATAAGTAGTTTTCTTTTTCTTCCCGTGGAGTAGAGCTCGGCAGACACAAATGAACTCGATAGAGATCGATTTTCCAATGGTGCTTGTATGAAAGTAGTGCGGGTTTATCCTAGTACTGTTCAACTGATCGTTTTAATTTGTGGCATCATTTTTGTATTATCTGTTGCGGCAACAGCGGCTGTGGTGATGAAAAAAAAATTCTCTCCTACCCATCACAAATATTTTCATCATCTCTTGGAGATTCTATAAATTGTCTACTGAACCAAGTGTTCTTAGAAACTATGGCATTGCCTCCAGAATACAAGTGCAGAGGGAAAACATGTCTGACATATCCAGAATACAAACCATGGCATTGCCGGGTATGATATCAGTATGCAGAATACAAGTGCAGAGGAAAAGCATTTCCAGCATTGCCTGCTATGATTCTCCATTGAAAAAGCAAGTTAAGAAATCGGACCGGGCATTAGAGAACTGAATGTCTGGCAATATAACAATTTTACATTGCCTCTAAGCAAATGCTGAATTCCTGGAAACAGAGAAAAAAATAAACAAGAATACAGGACAGGGCAGTACTATGCAGACTCGCACCGTACGAATCATCTATCACAAAATCAGAGCCAATTCTCTCAAGTTCTCAAACAGTTCTCAACTTGTCGGTGTACATGTACTCTACTATCTAGCGAGTCCTTACTAGTATGTCCTAGACTGGTTTGCAACAATGAGATATAGCTAAGTGCTTAATCCTCGCCATCTCTGACTTGACGGTGTTCAAGATTCTGGGGTACTGGTAGAATAGAGAAGAGTGCTCGCCCTCTAGACCGTCACGGTGGAACCGATTTCTGCCAGCGAGATTGTTGCATGGGCTGCCCCCAATCACCAAGTCAAAGCCGCCAATACTTTCAATAAATGACCTGATTTTATCATCAGTTAGAGTCCTCACGTCTGGAATCTGAATCAACTCGCCTGTCTGAGTCTGATTCCACCAACTTCTCAAAATCCTCTTATTCACTTTAGATATCTCTACAGAAACCACTATCCTCATGTGGATTCCAAGCCTATGTAGCGCTACCTCTCCTCCTCCAATACCGGTGAATAAGGACAGTACGTTTATACCATCAGGAAACATGTCCCTCAACACAGACAAGTGGTAAGTAACTGTATCCACTTGAAATGAGTTGCCAAGAGATTTGTACCTCTGAGTTCTGGTGACTCCCCTCGTGTGATTCCTTGGAAAACCCAGTAGGTATTCCATCTCATGGGGCTCCAAATGAGCAACCCTGTTTTTACCAACCCACACGAGATTGTATTGTCTGCACAAAGCCATAACATATTTTTGAACACGAAGAGATGGTGGATTCTCCGCTACTGAAAGAACAAACTCAATTAGTTCTGTCAGCCTTGAACTTGGCACACATGTCGTCAGGCAGTTGAGCTGCTTTCTCGAGTCCCAAGAAGGCCACCACTTCCTATAATGGGGAAACGCCTCAAATATAGTCTTTGGAGGCTCCAGGCAGAGAGATGACCTATTCTCAATCGGGAGATTATGGATGTAACCTCTTTTCCTGGCAGTTGCACATATGTACTTGGAATCCAGAAACTCTGGCTCTACACCATACAATTCTCCTTTAATAGTATCCCATGTGCGTTTGGGGGTTTGGGCCACATTTTCATAGTAGAAGAAAGGTGGACCAATAGCTTGTTCGGGGAGACTTCTTTTAACTGGCTGTACCATGCTATTAGGCAGGCTAAAGCCAACCATTGGATTTGGAAGAACAATTGGTTCATCATCGCTACCATTCAAGGGGAGCCAATTTCCTTGCGCTTCACCTCCACATCGCATCCTTTTTTTCTTGCTCTCTTCCATGAATCTTCCTTCCTTTCTCCTTTTTAAGGAATTGAAGATCTTGTTCGTAACCTACAAAATTATAAATGAACTTTGGTGTCCTTGCATCTTAAAAGAGCGTAAGAGATTCATTTTTCAGATATAAAATCAAACAACAAGGTACCTCACGGGTAGAAAAGTTCTTGGAATCAAGTAATGCAAAAAGAGCATCGTCCGCACCTAGGAAATATAACCAAAAAAATACAGCATAAGGTGCCTTTTAAATGAATGCAACAATTTCAAAAGAGAGGCATTATCACCTCTGCTAAAAGCCATATTGGCCCTAACTTCAGGAAATCCCGCATCCTTTTCTAACATTGCTTGTGCGAAATCCTTGATATTCTCGTCCTTTTCTAACATCGCTTGTGCGAAATCCTGCAGAAAAGCACAACAAAAATACAGGTCCGAAATTACTTTGCGACATCTCACTACCTTTTTAATGGCTACTAATGGTTGTGTGTTGATAGTGAAAACTGCAAAGTGGCGTCTATGAGCCTAGGAAAACATGGTAGGTGGGGGTGTTATTGATAACAAAATGATAGCACAGACGACCCAGGAAACAAGACAGGAGAAACCGATCAAGAATCAAATTAATGTGATAATTCAGGAACTCAACTTCTTATTCTCCAGTGTTGCTTAAGAATGACATTAATGCAAGAGAACATTAGCTTACAAATCACACTACCTCAACTAGCATATGATTTCCTCATTGCATCATGACACATATTTCATAAGTCTTGCAACTAATATTCAAATGCATAAGCACTGAAAAGAAAATGAGTGCTGCCTAGATAAAATTAAGTTTATTACAATAATAAAGTCATTTCATGTTCGTTTGACTACTCTGCGGGAAGTGTAGTCTTGATAGTATTCAATCCATACCCTTAAATATCACACTATTACATGGTAAACTTTAGCATGTGAAGAATTGTATGTAATGAAAATCATGTGCTCAAACCTCACAATACAATTCTACACCCACGAGAGTTTGAGAGCATAAGAGAAAACAAGAGCAGATCAAACATTATGTGAAGGAGTGCTCATGGTGTGAATGGCACCCAGAAGAGGAATCATAAGAGATACAAATATAAATTCTTAACAAGAGACAATTCACTCAAGCAAAGAGAAGGCCAAGATCATGCTAGTGTAGTTGCTAAACAAGTAGTATTTTATTTTAGAGATACATCAACTCTACCATGATGTTTTGAATGATGGGACTATACTGGCCAGATAACTAGAATATCTGAAAAGAAAAATGGAAAATAACGTCCCAGCTATATATCATGTTGGATGCTTCACTCAAATCAACTAATACTTAAACAGGTCAACAAGGCAAAGATTTCACATATCATCACACATATAATCATAGAGTACTCATTTTCCAATCTGGAGATACATAATCAGCTACCTCGTCACCAGAACCATTAGAATTGGCTTCCGTCTCACCAGCACCATCGTCATCATCATCCCAGTTTTTGAAATCAATATCATCATCATCATCACCATTCCAGTTTGTGGAATCATTAGCATCATCATCATCATTCAAGTTTTCAAAATCAATATCACTGTCATCGTCATCCGCAGCATCATGAGGGGTGCAGCCAGGGGTAAAGCAGTTACCCATGGAAGGGTAATTACCTAGCGTCTATATTTCAAACAACCAATATTAATAGTCTTTGCTAGTATGCAGCACGAGCATCATGGGATAAACTAACTAATAGAAGCGCATGTATAAAATACCTCAAATGTAAGAAGTAGGTCGAGAAATTCATTTGCATGACTGTACCCTAAAAACCGAACCACTTGTTGAATCAGAAGGTGCAAACACAGACAAAAAAAATGAAATTGATTATGTTTTACCAATTGCCTTGACAGCCTTCAAAAGCATCTCCTTTGGATAACCCATTCCTACATATTCCTCGAGTGAAGAAGATGATGGTGCTTTCTCCTTGGCCCAACCATTAACGTCCTGTGTACATGGGCAAAAACAAACACCACATTATGATCATAGTAATAAAAGAAAATATGTTGAAAGACACATTTTTCTATGAGTTATTATTCAAATTACCAGCGTGGATGGGCCAAGAGCATCAAGGTTACTCAAGGCGGAAGCCGACAAGGACTCAGCCTCATCACTAGAATCATTAGAATTGGCTGCCCTCTCACCAGCATCATCGCCGCCATCATCCCATTTTGCAAAATCAAGATCGTTGTCCTCGTCATCCTCAACATCGTGAGGGGTGCAGCCAGAAGTAAAGCTGTTTTCCATGGATGGGTAGTTAACTAGTGCCTACATTTCACATGACCAATATTAACACAGTCCTTACTAGTATGCAGCAAGAGCATCATAGGATAAACTAAGTAATAGACATGCACGTATAAGATACCTTAAATGTGAGAAGTAGCTCGAGTATGTCATTTGCATCATTGTACCCTAATAAAGCACCGGTTGAATCAGAAGGTGCAAACACAGACAAGACAAATGGTTTATTTTTTCAAACACGCAATAGATCTTTGTATCGTTATATTAAGAAGAAATGGGACAAGAACCCATACAACACCACTCACACACGCTACGCACTCCACACTATTGCTCTTAGATTACATTGGCGCATGTTTATCAGTACACAGGACAAAGATTAATTTTTACCGCACGCCTCGACGGCCATCAAAACAATCTCCTTTGGATAACCCATTCTGACAAATTCCTCAACTAAAGAAGCTGATGGTGCTTTCCCCTTGGCCCAGCCAGTAACATCCTGTGTACATTGGCACAAACAAACACCACATTATAATCATAATAATTAAAGATAATAAGTTGAAAGACACATTTTTCTATGAGTTATTACTCGAATTACCAGCATGGATGGGCCAGAAGCATCAAGGTTATTCAAGGCCAAAGCCAACAAGGGCTCAGCCAGTCCATCACTTTCCCAATCGAACATATCACTGTCATTGCTATCGCTAACCCAGTCCTGTGACATGAATTAAGCATGCCTAGATCAATACTGAAATAAAAGCACCCAACATAGCCAGTATAAAGAAGAGGAAGACATGAGGGTCGAACAGATTTTGTTGCATCGTCATAAGCCCAGAAACAAGCACGAGACACATCACAATCAAAATCTCTAGCGCGAAAAACAACACAGTCGCATTCCATTCTAGTGTCTAGAATGCACTGAAGAGGAGGAAAAAACAAGATTGTTTTTACTGGATAAACTACCAACCTCCTCTGTCACCGTCACAACAACACATAAGCCAATGCCCAAAATATTATGATCCCATCAGTACATATATATAAACACTTGAATTCCAACCACACTCCATGATTCACAGAATGGTGCAGCAAGCGTACGCACTCCAACGGCACCCTGCGACTAGCGCTAGCAGCCCAAGATCTGCATGTTGTTCAGCACACCTGCCACAACAGCACAACTTGAAGAGACCGTGCCCTTTGACACTCCCCTTGGATTTCTTAAATTTCGTAACCTGCCCCGTTGGACCAGATCCTGTTCAGAATTCGTATGATCCTAGGAATCCAAAATTAATGTTTTACTAAATCTAAACCCAAGGAGGCCCTATTTTTTAGATCCAAAAGTAAGGGGGCCCTAAATATCGGCAGAGATGCATTCAAAAGAAGAAGAAAAATCGGCTGGGGGAGGATGAGAGGAGAGCTTACCACCATTGATTGATAACAGTGATGCAAGAAGATACACCCCCTCTATCGCCCCTCTTGTGGTCTTTCTCTGCGGGGCCGTGAAGAGGAGGAAGGGGCGACGGCGGAGGCTCTCGGGAAGGTGTAAGGGCGGGCGGCGGCGATAGCGGAGTCAAGTTCCTTCGTCTCCTCCTGTCTTCCGTCCGTTCCGCCGCTCTCAGTCTTGGCGTGGACTAATGTAGCCCAAGTTCGTTCGTCTCCTTTCGTGGTGGACCTTTGACATTCTGCACCGCTAGCGGTCCAGACGGTACAGCCCCGTCACGTGGATCTGTATGACGGACATGTAAATCATAACATGCCTAAAAGAGGGTGAATCATAACATGCCTACAAAAAATGTGAACGTAACATAAGAGCAACTAAAAAAAACACTAAAGAGTTATCCATGTTAGGGCATCTCTAACGCTGACCCGTAAATTCTCTCCCGCATCCGTCCGCGATGGATGTTGGAACCGGCCATCTAACGCTATCCATATACATTTCAATTCGGAATTCTCTCCCGCATCCATCCGCGATGGATTTTGGAACCGGCCATCCAACGCTATCCACATACATTTCAATTCGGATTTCAACTAAACAGACGGTATTCATACGGACCTGCTGATTTTTCATATAAAACCGGATGAAGCGCATTACATATTTTAGACAATTTTAATTAAATCCTACTCTAAATCTAATCTAGATGATCGTCGGCACCCGTTCCCCATGTCCTGTCGTGATCCCCGAGAACTGAAGCTCCAGCTCTCGCCTTCTCCTTCACTACTAGTTTCGCCTCAGCACTCTCCAACTCTGCTTCCGCAGCTTAAGCGGCTCATCGGCCGACGATGACCAGCCCGCCAAGCTTAGCTTCAACGGGAGGGAAGGAGTGATGGCCTTCCTGGGACCCGAGCAGTGGCGACCTACCATGCACTACTCTTTCTTGATGTTGACGGCACCCGCGCATGTGTCGGCGGGCCACGAGCGTGGCAGAGCTGGCGATGTCCTCTTTATCGTCGTTCTTGCCGAACACCTCATCCGCCGCCTCATCCATCTCCATGTACACGACTTTTAGTTCTGCCTAACGTTGGCGGTACCGCGAGCGGTCGCGGCGGATCTAACCTATTAATTTACTCCCTCCGTTCATGAAAGAGTGTACTTCCAACTTTATCAGAAAGTCAAACTTTTTTATGTTTGACCGTAGTTATACAATAATACACTAACTTTATACCATCAAATTAGTAGCATTAGATTCATAATACAATATATTTTCATCGTACACCTATTTGGTTTTATAAATATTGATATATTTTTGCACAAACTCGATCAAATTTGAAATGGTTTGACCCTCCAACAAAGTTGGAAGTACACTCTTTGAAGGACGGAGGGAGTAGTTCACAATGCGGAGATTAAAATGACTTGCCAATTTAATACGATTTTTTGGGCAACAAGGGACATTAATTAGAAGCTTAGGGAGAGATTGAGAGGAGCTTTAGGGGCCCACATGCCCACCCCTTGGGCCCTGGGGGCGCCCCTAGGCCGTGTGGGGCCCCTCTGCACCCCCTTTCCTTGATTTCACCGCTATAAATCCTTATAAATACATAAACCCTCGCCATATTTTCAGAAGAATTTTATCGCTGTCGCAATCTCTTGTTTCATGAGCATTCAATCTGGAGGCCTGTTCCGGAGCTCTGCCGTGGGGGGGAAGCCATTGCCAGAGCCATCTTCATCAACCTTGCTTCATAAATGATGATGTGTGAGTAGTTCCATTAGGACCTTAGGGTCCATATTGGTAGGTAGATGGTTCTCTCTCTTTTTGGAATCTTCAGTACCATATGTTACCGTGAGCCTTCTCACATGATCAGGATCAATTCGACGTAATTGGTGGTGTGTTTGTTGAGATGTGATGAATTGTCACTTTATGATCATATTGTTCATTGAAATCAATTGAATCTTTTAAGGTTTTTTATTGTTAAATAGCTTTGCATGCTCTCCGATCTATCTATTTTCTTGGCCAAGTTTGATGGGTTTTTCTTCAGATGAAATGGTGCTTTGTAGTGGGTTCAATTTTACGGTGATCTAACCTAGTGATGGTAAGGGCTAAGACATGCATTGTACATTGCCACTAAGGATAAAACAATGGGGTTTTGTTATATTTATTGACTTCTTTTTGTCTACATCATGTCATCTTACTTATTGCGATACTCTGTTTCTTGCAAACATAAAACTTCAGATGCATGCTAGATAGCGATTTTGGGGTGGAGTATTAATAGCATATGTAGTTGGATTAATAGTCTACTTATCAGATGAATGCCTATATGAGATTGACATGAATGATCATAGTCATGAATATTGCAATCTGGTCAATTTCTCAATTGTAATTTGTTTACCATGTCATTTGCTTGTTTTCGAGAGAGGTACCACTAGTGAACCTATGCCCCCTAGGTCTATTCTCCATTACTTGATTCTTCTATAACAATTGCTATTTTATTTCTTATGTTACTTTGCTACTATCTAACTCTATCATTTGTGTTTAATCTTCTAACTAGCAAGACAAGGGAATTGTCAACCCTCTTGCTGTGTTGGGTACGTGTGTGTGTGTGTGTGTGCACACGTGTTGCTCACATTGTTGATTTAGGATACTTGATTGATAACCTTGGTTCTCTAACTGGGAGAAATAGTTGGTATCGTCCTGCTTCACCCTTCCTCTTTGGGGAATCCCAATGACTCCTGCGGGGGTAAGTAATAATGACTTCCTCTTGTTCTCCTACACATAAAATGACTATATTCCTCAGAACAATCACCATACCTACTATCATGGCATTTACATAGTCATTCCAAGATATATTACAATGCAGATTTCATTGTTACTTTACATTACACGACTTGGGTTTCATTATCATTTTACTTTGCATGATCATATAGAGCTAGCATGATATTGGTGGTAAATCTACCATCGTCATTGTTTACATCTTATGCTAGATCATTGCACGTCTTGGTACACTGCCAAAGGCATTCTGCATCGGGCCTATGGGGCCCCATGGTCAGATCTTTGCCGAGTAGTATTTACGCTGCACCGGGCAAACGATACTCATTGCCAAGCTTTTCATGTTTGTCGAGTTTAGAGTATCTACAGTCGAACTTAGCAAACCCAGTCCCCTAAATGTCCGCAGACGTGCCCCATCAGTGTCCGGGCGTGTCCATTTTAAGCTTTGTTTGTTCGTCAATGCAGTCATACTCCTCATTTGCTCCTTTATATGTCTGGACACTTGCATGTGATTGATAAAGATGAAGGGAGAGAAAGAAAAGAAAGAATACAAAAAGATAAAAGGTGGTCTAGGATGGGCCGCGTCCTACATGGCAGACTGACCGGGCGCGTCCGCAAGCCCTCATATCCTCCCTACATTTGGTCTTAATATGAGAGTTCACGGACAGTCCAGGTGTATAGGGATGGTATGAGGGGTGATGATCACGGATCTGATCTAAGCATAACTTTAGTCTTGTATGGCATTTTTATTTGCTAACATATTTTTGTGTGCGTATGTTCATGTTAACTGTGTGCGTCTTAACTATGCAGAAGTCGGATGTGTGCTCATTATGTTATGTATTCTCTAGATACTCCATTTTGTGCCAATAAAATTCATCCTGTATCGAAAAATGAGGGGTTCGGCTTGGTAATTTTTTTTTCCTTCTCTCTTATTCTCTCATGTTTGATTACCGATCAGACATGTCCGCGGATGTTTGAGGAGGATTTAAGGAGGCCGGCAGTAGATTCTCTTACTCTTACTCATGGGCAATCTTCCGGCACTAGACCACATTGCCGATTCTCCATTAATAATCAGCACTACGTGCGGCACTGCCGTATTCAGCAACGACGGATAGACCATGATCATCAATCAATCTACCTAATCGTCTTTGTTCATAGTACGTACCGCTCGTGTGGCGATTGGGATTAACATTGATCGCCGGAGGGAAGAAGCAGACGCAAACGTACGCGCATGCAGGCGACAGAATATATGTCCGCACCGAGTTGCAATAAAGTGCGAAATACCACCCGATCGAGATGCGGTTGCTAAAGGCTCCAAGTGATCTGCGTCGACGGTTCTAGCTAGCTAGCCTTTTCCACCTCCCGTTAGCTCGCTGCCGGCGTGGCCCGCCATCGTCCTCGCGATTCCTTCCTCCACGTCGCCGGTCAGGGCCACCCGGCACCAGAGCTGCCGCAGCCACTGGCATGTAGACCGCGCCGGTCCCGGGCACTCACCTGTCAGCGGCATGGCGGTGTCGGCGAGGCTCCCCGGCTGCTGAGTGTGCGGCGCCGTGCCCGTGCCACGCCATGGCCATGCACGCGCGGCATGTCCCACGCACGCTCCCAGCGCTCGCGGCCGCGTGCCGGCACATTTCCCCACACATCCTTTCGTCCTATAAAACCCACACCGCACGCGGCTATACTCTGCAGATATCAGACACCAACACAGCTAGCATTAGCATCACCAACACCACTGCCAGTGATTCGGCTGCATAATCAAGCTAGCTAGCTCCTCATGGCGCCGGCGTCGAAGATCATGAGCCACATCGTCGTCCAAGACGGCGGCATTGTTGCCTATGCCGTTTACGCCGCCGCGCCGTGTGACGCCTGGTGCGGCGGGCGGCACAGGAAGGTCGAGTCGGACGGCGATGACGACGATGACGACTATGACTGCGCGCCTGCCGCCTGAAGTGCACGTTCGTGCCTGGTCGCCGGCGGAACGAATCTGGAACCTGCCCGACAAGAGCTAGTATGAATGTATCCACCCTAATATATGAGGCAGTGATCGATCGAGGTGTGCTTTTTGCAACCGGGAGCTAGTATGAACGTTCGTGCCGCTTAATTAACCCACCGTGCTGGCTAAAATATGCTCAATTTAGCTATGAGCAAAAAAAAAAAAAAGAGCAATGCCTAAGTACTTGCCTACTCGTATAGATACTGAAAGTAGTCTTGTGTTTTTCATCGACTAGCTTGTTATTGTTACTGCAGTAAAACTGATATCTTGATCGGTACATCACTATCTTACTGTTTATGTACGTATGTTTTGTTGCTGTGCCGATCATTGCATGCTCCTATATATATGCTGACATAGACTTTTGGTGCTCGCTTCACTTGTTTAATTTGCATCTGGGAATGAAGAGTCAACAGGCCAGCTAGCCAATTTCATTTTGCGCTGATTTTTCTTGAAGCAGAATTCCCTTTTTTTCACAAATCTTCTCAGGCTACGATCGATATATTTATTCTTTCTGGAAGATACGGTTTGCCGAATTTCAATGTTTTACTATCCAACTTGCTAGCTAGCTGCTAGTAGTAAGATTCTAAATATGATCAATGACATTCTTTTGAACCTATTTATGCATTCAGTTATACGGTGTTCATGCTACTATTTGCATATAAGCATTCATACTTTTGCATGCCGAACACTTCGATAAGAAGCTCCTGGGTAAAAAAGGAGGAAAAAATTGAGCACCACGGGCAACTCATAGACATTATTGTTTTAAGTTTTTTTAGGGAAATTATTGTTTTAAGTTTTTTTAGGGAGCTCGTATGCGAAAGTTGTGGCTGTTTTGATATTGCCTATTTTACACAGAGAGGTTGTACCGCCCCATGAAGAGGTTCACTGGTAGAAAAAGAGGCTTCCGTCCAGCCCCATTAGTCGCGAAAGTGTAGGAACCGCGACTAATGAAGTCTTTAGTCGCGGTTCGGCAGATGAACCGCGACCAAAGGCCTGGGCCCAGGGCGCTCGGTGGCCAGCTGGTGCACGTGAGGGGCTTTAGTCGCGGTTGGCCAGGCCAACCGCGACTAAAGGTGCGCAAAGGCCTTTAGTCGCGGTTGGCCAGGCCAACCGCGACTAAAGCTCCTCCCCTATATATACCAGTTCAGCACACTCACTTAGCCATTTGGTGCCACTTCTCTTCACAAGCTTCACAAGGGGGTGTAGGTTTGCTTTTGGTTCCTCTTATGCACACAAGGTGTTTGATGAAATACCCTAAGAGGGTGAAACAAACATGATATGAAGTGTTGGAGCCACACTTGAGGTTCCTCATTTATTTTTTCCTCCTCGATCGCGGTTAGCAACCTGAACCTTTCATGCATGTGTGTCATTGATAAAATATGCATGTGTGCAGTTCATTGTTTAATTTATATTGTTTGTAGCTAGTTAGTTTAACAAATGCATGATGGTTAATTATATATTTTATATTATAATAATGCAGATGAATCGGCAATGGATGTACGGTAACCGACTCTCCGGCGAGTTCACTACGGGTTTGAAAGATTTCCTCGTAGTGGCTAATGCGAACAAGCAGGGGGGTTTTGTTATCTGTCCATGTGTTATCTGTAAGAATCAGAAGGGTTACTCTTCCTCAAGAGATGTTCACATGCATCTGCTTCGGCACGTTTTCATGCCAAGCTATAATTGTTGGACCAAGCATGGAGAAAGAGGGGTTATAATGGAAGAAGATGAAGAAGGGGATGATTTCATCGATGAAAGCTATCTTGCTCATTTCGGTGATACTTTCATGGAGGATGCTGAAGGTGAAGGGGAAGGTGAAGAAGAGGCACGTGATGATCCCGTTGATGATCTTGGTCGGACCATTGCTGATGCACGGAGACGCTGCGAAACTGAAAAGGAGAGGGAGAATTTGGATCGCATGTTAGAGGATCACAGAAAGGTGCTGTACCCCGGATGCGATGATGGTCTGAAAAAGCTGGGCTGCACACTGGATTTGCTGAAATGGAAGGCAGAGGCAGGTGTAGCTGACTCGGCATTTGAAAACTTGCTGAAAATGTTGAAGAATATGTTTCCAAAGGATAACGAGTTGCCCACCAGTACGTACGAAGCAAAGAAGGTTGTCTGCCCTCTAGGTTTAGAGGTTCTGAAGATACATGCATGCATCAACGACTGCATCCTCTACCGCGGTGAATACGAGAATTTGAATGAATGCCCGGTATGCACTGCATTGCGTTATAAGATCAGAGGCGATGACCCTGGTGACGATGTTGAGGGCCAGAAACCCAGGAAGAGGGTTCCCGCCAAGGTGATGTGGTATGCTCCTATAATACCACGGTTGAAACGTCTGTTCAGGAACAAAGAGCATGCCAAGTTGTTGCGATGGCACAAAGAGGACCGTAAGTCGGACGGGGAGTTGAGACACACCGCAGATGGAACGCAATGGAGAAAGATCGACAGATGGTTCAAAGATTTTGCAGCTGACGCAAGGAACATAAGATTTGCTCTAAGTACGGATGGCATGAATCCTTTTGGTGAGCAGAGCTCCAGCCATAGCACCTGGCCCGTGACTCTATGCATCTACAACCTTCCTCCTTGGTTGTGCATGAAGCGGAAGTTCATTATGATGCCAGTGCTCATCCAAGGTCCGAAGCAACCCGGCAACGACATCGATGTGTACCTAAGGCCATTAGTTGATGAACTTTTACAGCTGTGGGGTGGTGTCCGTGTGTGGGATGAGCACAAACAAGAGGAATTTGACCTACGAGCGTTGCTTTTCGTAACCATCAACGATTGGCCTGCTCTTAGTAACCTTTCGGGACTGTCAAATAAGGGATACAATGCATGCATGCACTGCTTACATGAGACTGAAAGTGTACATTTGCCAAATTGTAAGAAGAACGTGTACCTTGGGCATCGTCGATTTCTTCCGAAAATTCATCCAGTAAGAAAGAAAGGCAAGCATTACAACGGCAAGGCAGATCACCGGCCGAAGCCTGCGGAAGACTGGTGCTGAGGTATTTGATATGGTCAAGGATTTGAAAGTCATCTTTGGAAAGGGTCCTGGCGGACAATCAGTTCCGAAGGGAGCTGACGGGCACGCAGCCATGTGGAAGAAGAAATCTATATTCTGGGAGCTAGAATATTGGAAAGTCCTAGATGTCCGCTCTGCAATCGACGTGATGCACGTTACGAAGAATATTTGCGTGAACCTCCTAAGCTTCTTGGGCGTGTATGGGAAGACAAATGATACAAAGGAAGCACGGCAGGACCAACAACGTTTGAAAGACCCTGATGACCGGCATCCGGAATGGTTTCAAGGTCGTGCCAGCTACGCTCTGACCAAAGAAGAGAAGGTCATCTTTTTTGAATGCCTGAGCAGTATGAAGGTCCCGTCTGGATTCTCGTCCAATATAAAGGGAATAATAAACATGGCGGAGAAAAAGTTCCAAAACCTGAAGTCTCACGACTGCCACGTGATTATGACGCAATTGCTTCCGATTGCTTTGAGGGGGCTCCTGCCGGAAAATGTTCGAGTAGCCATTGTGAAGCTATGTGCATTCCTCAATGCAATCTCTCAGAAGGTAATCAATCCAGAAGTTCTACCACGGTTACAGAATGATGTGATCCAATGCCTTGTCAGTTTCGAGTTGGTGTTCCCGCCATCCTTCTTCAATATTATGACGCACCTCCTGGTTCACCTAGTCGAAGAGATTTTCGTTCTCGGTCCTGTATTTCTACACAATATGTTCCCCTTCGAGAGGTTCATGGGAGTATTAAAGAAATATGTTCGTAACCGTGCTAGGCCAGAAGGAAGCATCGCCAAGGGCTATGGAAATGAGGAGGTAATTGAGTTTTGTGTTGACTTTGTTCCTGACCTTAAGCCGATTGGTCTTCCTCGATCGCGGCACGAGGGGAGACTAAGTGGAAAAGGCACGATCGGAAGGAAATCAACGATATGTATGGACGGCCATTCTCTGACTGAAGCACACCACACTGTACTGACCAATTCCAGCTTGGTGGCTCCGTACTTTGAGAAACACAAGAATATTTTACGCTCGGACAACCCGGGGAAGCCTGCATCCTGGATTAGGAAGGCCCACATGGAGACTTTCGGCAGTTGGTTGAGAAAACATTTAATGAATGACAATGATGTTGTAGATCAGCTGTACATGTTGGCCAAGACACCATCTTCGACTATAACGACTTTCCAAGGGTACGAGATAAATGGGAATACATTTTACACGATCGCCCAAGATAAAAAGAGCACCAACCAAAACAGTGGTGTCCGCTTTGATGCAGCAACCGAGAATGGGCAAAAGGTCACATATTATGGTTACATAGAGGAGATATGGGAACTTGACTATGGACCCTCCTTTAAGGTCCCTTTGTTCCGGTGCAAATGGTTCAAGCTAACAGGAGGTGGGGTAAAGGTGGACCAGCAATACGGAATGACAATGGTGGATTTCAACAATCTTGGTTACCTTGACGAACCATTCGTCCTAGCGAAAGATGTCGCTCAGGTTTTCTATGTGAAGGACATGAGTAGCAAACCGAGGAAACGGAAAGATAAGAAAATGATCAGTGCATCATGCGATGATCCAAAGCGCCACATTGTTCTTTCAGGGAAAAGAAACATCGTGGGAGTGGAGGACAAGACAGACATGTCAGAAGATTATAATATGTTTGCTGAAATTCCGCCCTTCAAAGTGAACACCGACCCAAGCATTAAGTTAAATGATGAGGATGCTCCATGGATACGGCACAATCGTAAGCAAGCAGGGACACAAGGGAAGAAATGATGTGTAATAATTTATTATATCAAACCTTTTGTCAAACCTTCAAGGGGTTTTAAAATGAATTAGTTTTATTTTTCTGATTTTTTTGATATATAATTGTATTTTTAAGATTTTAAAATGAATTAGTTTTATTTTTCTGATTTTAAAAGGAAAAAGGAAGAAGAAGAAAGAAGGAAAAAGGAAGAAAAAAACAGAAGAAAAAAACAGAAGAAAAAAGGAAAAACAGAAGAAAAAAACAAACAGAAGAAAAACATAAAAAAAACAGAAGAAAAAAACAGAAGAAAAAAGAAAAAAGGAAAAAAGGAAGAAAAAAAGAAAATATGCCACCTACTGGGCCACCACGGCCTGAATACGACTAGAAACCCATTAAAGGGCCAGGATTCAGGCCCGCAGAAGGCCCAGTAGGCCCACAGGCACATCGTGACAGAATAGGCCCGTAAGCCTGCATTTGAGAGGAGCTCGAAGTGGTGAGCGCAGCCGCGCTTATAAACCACTGTCGAAGCCTCTCGGCTAGCGAGGTGGGACTAAACATCCCACCGCACCGCGC
>NC_041384.1:41082655-41083914 GCF_002162155.2 Triticum dicoccoides | reverse complement strand
GCCGCCGCCCCCGTCCCCAGTGAGCGCCGCCGCCCTGCCCTTGCCCGCCGCCCGTGCGTTGCGCCCTTGCCCGCCGCCCGCCGCCCGCTGGCCCTGCCTGCCGTCCTTCGCGCGCCGGCAGAAGAAGAAGAAGGAAGAAGAAAAAGGAAGAAGAAGAAGAAAGAAAAAGGAAAAAGGAAGAAGAAGAAAGAAGGAAGAAGAAAACAAAAGAAAAACAGAAGAAAAACAAGAAAAAGGAAGAAAAAAGGAAAAAGGAAGAAAAAAAGAAAAAGGAAGAAAACAACAGAAGAAAAAAAGAAAGAAGAAAAAAAAGGAAGAAGAAATAAAGAAAGAATTTTTAAAATTAAATACGTGAAAATACGTGAAAGAATTTTTTGTGTCTAATAAAATCAATTTTTTGAAATACACGAATAATTTTTAAATTCACGAATATGTCATGAAATATTTTTATTCCTGTTTTTATTCCTGTTTTTTCCACAAAATCATCAATATTTTTTGAAAACCTTTTTTTTTGCAAAATCACAATGTTTTTGTATCCATGAACATTTTATGATTCATTTTTTTGAATTCACATACATTTTATGATTTCTCAAATATCTTTTTTCATTGCTATATTTTGATATACTGAATTGTTTTAAAGATGAAAAGGATAAAAACAGGAAAAGAAAAAATGAAATGAAATGAAAAAGAAAAGAAAAAAGAGTGTGGCCAGCACCCCCCGCCCTGCACATGGACCATCCCGACCCCACATATATTCGTCTCCATCCGCATCCCTGGCCAAACCCTAGCCAGTCTACTCCAAGCTCTGTTCGGACAATTTGTTTATACGGAGAGGGGCGGCGAGGGGGGCGGCGATGCGCGCGGTGTTTTTTTAGGGATCGAGAGGGGACGGCGAGGGTTATAAATGTGTTGTCCTCGCCTCCCCTCTCCGTGACGCCGTCGTCTGCCGCCCCGTCTCGCGCTCTACCGTGACACCCTCTCCCACCCCTTCCTCGCCCCCTCCTTTCGCCACCGCCCTTTCGCCACCGCCACCGCCACCGCCCCCCTTCTTCACTTAATTAATTTGTTTTTACTACATGTTTTCAGGACTGACATAATGGCGGACGATAGAGCTGACCCGATTATGGACAACTATGATCCGGACGGTGAAGCACATATGTTCGGCATCATAAACGGCGATATTCTATATGTGCCGACCGGAGAAGAAGAAGATGATATCTCTTCTTATCTGAACCTTGACGGTGAAGATGAAGGGCGCC
>NC_041384.1:41081399-41082555 GCF_002162155.2 Triticum dicoccoides | reverse complement strand
TCGGGAATCCTGAACACGGAGGACGTGTACGAGGCATGGGGCACATTCCGTGGAAAATAGGGTTCCCCCAGAACGATGACCCGTACGGTTACAGAAGCCGTAAGAGAAAGATGGATCGGGAAGCAGATGTTGTGGCGCGGTTGGCATCGGAAATGGATGTGATGAAGAAAACCATGAGTGTACTAGTAGCCGAAAGAGATGCAGCTCGGGTGCAGCATGAAGATCATCCAGCGGATCTCGGAAGCCAGCAGCGGAGAAGCAACGTGGCTTCCACGGAGGCCCCACCGGCTGGTGCAGATGCACCGACGATCGAAATTACTGCACCGGAGCCTCTGGTGGTCCAAATTACTGCACCGGAGCCTCTGGTGGTCGAAATTACTTCACCGGAGCATCCTCGCTACCCCGTGGACGATATAAAGGAGATGAAAGAATGTCATCTGTATTATCCTATCGGGAACATGTCCATGAAGGTAGCCATCGGCAGTGCTTTACCATGTTTACCTGGAGCACTCCACCACAACAACCCCATTCAAGATGGCTATGCTCGTGTCACGGTGGAGGACATAGTCCAAGGGTTTGAGGACCTGGAGATTGACATTGCTAAACCTGAAGGGGAGAAAAGACTTGGAGATGTCAAGCGCCATTTCATTCTATGGCAAAAGAAGTTTATCAAGTTTCCAGGCGAGGCGCCAAGGACAACAAGTCCACCCCCCTACGGTGGTGGTGGTGGCGGTGGCGGCGGTGGTGGTGGTGGTGGTGGTGGTGGTGGTGGTGGCGGCGGTTCACCTACACCTCCGTCACGTCAGCCGACGCCGCCCCCCAGTCCACAACGTCCGGCGGGTGATCAGCCGCCGCCCCCCAGTCCTCGTCCGGCGGGTGATCAGACGCCGCCCCCCAATCCACCTCCGGCAAAGAAGCAGAAGCAGTCCTGGATTATTAACCCGGACCCTTATGTACCTAAGACCACAAAGGTACCGGAGCCATCACTGAAGCCTCTCCCCACAAGGCCTTGGGAACGTAGTGCCGAGGAAGTCGACGCGGCCGCGGCTGCTGATTTGGAGAAATGGAAGGCGGACTGCAAGAAGAAAAGAGAGCCCGAGCCCAAGCCAGTATTTTCTGATGAGCAAAAGAAGTGGGCTAAGTCATTTTTGAGCAC
>NC_041384.1:41041506-41079564 GCF_002162155.2 Triticum dicoccoides | reverse complement strand
ATACAAATTAAACAGAAAACAGGTTTAGGGGGGGGGGCTAAAACCCTAAACCTGCGGCGGCCTTTAGTCGCGGTTGGCCAGAAGAACCGCGACTAAAGGTCCTCTGCCCCGACGGCCACCTGGCGCCCACGTGGACAGGCCTTTAGTCGCGGTTCTTAAGCAACCGCGACTAAAGGGGGGGGGGGCTTTAGTCGCGCACGGTCTGTCGCGGTTGCGCAACCGCGACTAATGGCAGTTGCGAACCGCGACCAAAGGCCCTTTTTCCACCAGTGGTTGTACCACTTGACCGGTACAACCGGTGTTTGGAGCGGTTGTACCGCTCCAGAATTGGTTCGGAGGTTGTACCGGTCATGTACCGCTCTACCACCGGACTGGTCTCTGTTGTGGTGCGGTTGTTGGGCGGTTGTGGGCCGGTTGTATCGTTTATTGCCTGTTACCGGTTGTACCGGTGCTTATAGAGGTTGTACCGCTCCTATGTTATTCTGTACATAACGGGCAGATTTGTGGGGACCTATTTAAGGGGGTCTTCTTCCCCAATGATTCTCTATCTCTTGAGCTTGTTTTTGTCCCCATTGTTGACCTTCTTTGAGATTGCTAACTCTCAATCCCTCCATGGATTCTTGCTAGTTTTTGAGGGAAAAGAGAGAGGAGATCTAGATCCACATTTCCACCAATCACTTTCTCCTCTATGTGAGGGGAACCCCTTGGATCTAGATCTTGGAGTTCTTGGTGTTCTCCTTCTTGTTCTTCCTCTCATTTTCCTCCCTAGCATTAGTTGCTCCGGTGGGATTTGAGAGAGAAGGACCTGGGCACTCCGTGTGCCCTTGCCATTGCATTTGGTGCATCGGTTTGAGTTCTCCATGGTGATACGTGGAAGTGAAGTTTGAGAAGCTTATTACTCTTGGGTGTTTGGGCACCCTAGAGCTTGTTCCTCTTGGGTGCCTTGGCGCCCTAGACGGTTGGTGTTGTTTGGAGCTCAATCATTATGATGTAAAGCTCCGGGCAAGCGTCGGGGTCTCCAATTAGGTTGTGGAGATTGCCCCGAGCAATTTGACGGGTATCGTTGACCGCCCCCAAGGGTTACCAAAGTGTACGGGTTCGGTGACCACCCCCAAGGGTTGCCATTTGTATGGGTTCGGTGACCGCCCTCAAGGGTCCCTTAGTGGAATCACGACATCTTGCATTGTGCGAGGGCGTGAGAAGATTACGGTGGCCCTAGTGGCTTCTTGGGGAGTATTGTGCCTCCACACCGCTCCAAACGGAGATTAGCATCCGCAAGGGTGTAAACTTTGGGATACATCGTCGTCTCCGCGTTCCTCGGTTATCTCTTACCCGAGCTCTTTACTTATGCACTTTACTTTGTGATATTCATATTATTTCTTGTCATATATCTTGCTATCACATAGTTGCTTATCTCGCTTAGCATAAGTTATTGGTGCACATAGATGAGCCTAGTTGTTTTAGGTTTTGTGCTTGACAAATTAACCGCTAGGTTTATTTCGCATTTGTTCAAGCCTAAATCGTAATTATTTTAAAACGCCTATTCATCCCCCCCTCTAGGCGACATCCACGATCTTTCAACCGCCGCCGTGATTGGGTGGGGTCGTCGAGGACCATGGCGGCGGAGCAGGCCATGTCCAGGCACCGGATCGACAGGCTCTCGGCGCCAAATCTACAAGCACCGGTCGCCATCCCCATCGGCGGCGCACACGTTGCCACTCCAGCACCCGCGGCAGTACAAGTGGGCGCGCCCGACAGACCTCATCTCGTCAGGGGCGTCCATGTCCAAGTAGATGTAGCGGGCGAGGGGCGCGTCATTGACGGCCATAGAGACAACGATGCCATCTGCAGGAAGGCCGACAACGTCGCGGACGTGCAGCTCGTCCGAGCACCACCGCTCCCAGACGCCTTGGGCGCTCCATTTGAAGTGCCGGAGCATGGCGTCGTGTTGGACGACATGAGGTACATAGCGGATCTAATTAATGACTAAACTTAGCGATTCTTCAAAAAAGAATGCTCATCATGATGCCATATTCATGCATTTTGCTGCATACACATATGCTTTTCGTTGCTCCGTTGGGAGGGGAGGGGAGGGACTGAATCTGCTCTCCATTTCTTCAGACAAAATTTTCAGTGCAAGCGGGCAAATTGTATCCACCACTTAGGCAAATTTCAGGGAAATACTGGCTTGTGATTGATTCTACAATTGAACTGGACTGCAGTTGCTCTACATCGACAATGGTTGGGGCCTCCATTGTAGGGTGATTGCTCAGTCCATGTCAAGGAATCTTCAGACAAAAAGATTGCTCAGCCCGTGTCAACTGAACTGAATTGGATGGATGTTGGCTGCCGGCCGGCTGATGTAGCATGAAAGGAAAGTTCAGGCCGAGGTTGCACATCATGCAATCCGCCGATGAAGAAGCAACGGATTTTCACTAGTACTCCTAGTATTATGTAAGATTTTTGTGTCCTTTACTTTCAGTGCTAGCTGCTTCAATTGATTTACCATTGTGTTCTTTATGTTTGTTTACAGCTTCCTGTTATCCTGTAGTTCAGCCACTCCTCTGCTTATAGACTATTGTTGTTAGTAATGTTCTTCACCCAATATTCCTGTTTACCAGGTAGTTGCATGAACATACTACAAGCTTTTCTATAGCAGGCATGATTTGCGAGAGATGGGAAGATGTCGTTTTAAATCCCTTTCAAATTTTCCAGTGTTGGTCAATTTATAGGGTGCGGCGATGAGGGATGCACAAACAAGTTGTGGCCAGTGGGAGATGCAAGGGGACCTGTTCACCGCTGCAAGAGGGATGTCGAAGGAACCAAAAGTGGAAGCTAGCATAGCGACACCATGTTCATTTGTCTTCAAGAGGTAAATGACATCTCTTCTTGAAGAACTGAACTATTTTCACCATCGTTTGTTCCTGTGTTATATCAGAGATTTTTTGTGATCGATAATATGTGTTTATTTAAAATCTCAATGCCACCTCCTCGCGTTCGCTATTGCAGTCAAAGGCAAAGTTGCCTAATAAGAATCATTAGTTGTCTAGTATAAGATGTAAGTTGCCTAAACGACGACCACTTGTTGCCTGTGACAAAGAGACATGTTGCTTGGGATAAAAAGCTCCCCACTAGTTAGTTTTTCTGCAGTATAAAGGCGAAGTTGGTTAAATGACAACCAGTCTTTTTTTTGAAAATGTCTACGAGTTGAAGAGGGTGTGTGTGGTCTATTTTTTTTTGGGAAAATCGATGATTTTGAGCGCAGGGGTGGTTTGCGGCCTCGGGATGCGGGGGGTGGAATCGTCAGCGATTTTGGGCCGGAAGTTTCTAAAACTTGCCCAACGCATGATAGTTAGTTGCTAGAGATGTTGGCGCGAGTTGCCCAAGATCCGCCCCTGAGAGTGTTGGGTATATTTTTTAGCCAAAACTTGCTCAACACATGATGGTTAGTTGCTAGAGATGTTGGCGCGGGTTGCCCAAGAGTTGCTCTCGGGAATGTTGGGTTCTATTTCTGCCCAAAACTTGCCGAACACATGATGGTTAGCTACTAGAGATGTTGTCGCGAGTTGCCCAGAGATCCGCTCCCAAGAGGGCTAGTTTTTTTTGTCCCAAAACTTGCCCAACGCATAATAGTTAGTCACTAGAGATGCTGGCGCGAGTTGCCTAGAGATCCACTGCCGGGGGTGTTGGGTTCTATGTTTTGCCCAAGACTTGCTCAACGATATTTTTTATAATTTGAGAAACCTATGAGAAACTGAGAGGACATGATGGGGGGGGGGGGCTAAGTGCCAAAACTTGCCTAACTCATTCCGCTACACATGCTTTTAGTGTGAGTTGCTCAAGGATTTTTGTAAAGTGCCTAACTATTGCGTTTGTAGTTGCCTCAAAATGATGCAAACTTGCCCTTTCGTGCAAAGTTATTACATATAGTTGCCACACATGCTCTTTCGTGTGAGTTGCTAAAGGAATGTTTGTTAACTGCCTAACTATTGCGTTTGTAGTTGCCTCAAAATGATGCAAACTTGCCCTTTCCTGCAAAGTTATTACATATAGTTGCTATACATGCTCTTTTGTGTGCTTTGCTGAAGGAATGTTTGTTAACTGCCTAACTATTGCGTTTGTAGTTGCCTCAAAATGACGCAAACTTGCCCTTTCCTGCAAAGTTATTACATATAGTTGCTACATATGCTCTTTCATGTGAGTTGCTGAAAGAATGTTTGTTAACTGCCTAACTATTGTCTTTGTAGTTGCCTCAAAATGATGCAAACTAAATACAGACAATTGCTACACACGGTGCGAGTTGCCCAAGGAATTTTTGTAAACTGCCTAACCATAGCCTTGTATTTGCCTCAAAATGATGCAAACTTTGCATCTCTCTTCTCACTGTCTTTTTTCAAACTACCCAAAATGATCAAACAATTTCCCCCTTTTTTCCAAGCAAGTTATTGAATGAGTCAAGCAACTAACATAGGGAACACAGGCAACTGATATAACAACATCATGTTTTTTTTACATTTTTACCCCCAATAGGTGGGTAAAAGCAAGTTAATTGAATGAATTTAGCAACTAACATAATGAACTCATGCAACTAATATATTTTTTTACTATTTTTTTTCTAGCAGGCCACTTTTACGTGTTGAAGGAACGATGGAAGAAGGCATGCCTTTTGTTGGGACAGATGTGTCTTTCAAGTGTTTTGGGATGTAAAAATTCACCAAAAATAAGATTTTTAAGATAGAAATGTGTGTTCTATTCCAGAAACTAAAAGTAGCAGTATTAGCAAATTCATATAACTATTTTTGCCTTTTCTTTTGTCTTATTCTTCCAGCAGTAACAAAACTACTACTGTGTGTTTTTATGATTATTTTTTACCTAGTCCTTACAATTTTTCCCTTACTATGTTTGTCTATGACTGTTTTTTTGCTTCACCATGGTTTCTTGGGGAACCGAACACCATTGTAGCTTTCTTTAGAGGAGAAAAGCTACGAAGAAACATTAGTTTTTTTTTGTTTCATTCAATTTTTGCAGGACCCACATACAAAAATATCAAAGCCATGGAAGGCCTAGAGCAGCTACTCTCCAGGTAATCTCCATACCATGCACTAGTAGATTACTTGCTTTACTATCTAGAGAGGAACCAATCGTGTGTGATTTTACCGATTTTGTGCACATAGTTGATTAATGCCAGCATTTGACTTGCTTTGAAAACAACCCACCTAGATGTTGGTGCTTTAAAAAAACTAAACTCTATCACCACAGCAATGTACAAACCAAATTAAAATTCATAGTTGCTTCTACCCCTCTTTTATCACCCTTAACACATGACCACACATGAGTTTGTTTGCTCTTAACACTGTTTTTGCTCAAAACACCCCTAGAACTTGCTTCTGCTTTCTAGAGTTGCTAAATCATTGAACTGGACTTTGCTTAAAAATAGCTGTGCACAAAGCAAATTAAAATTCAGAGATGTGTTTACCCCATATTTTTTCACCCTCAACACAAGAGCACACATGCGAGTTGCTTGTTTTTACCACTGTGTTTGCTTAAAACAACCATAAAAGTTGCCGCTCCTTTCTGTTTTCCAACACACTTTTTTACTAGTCCAAAAGCAAGCCTAAACACACAACAACCAGTACTTGGAAACAAAAGAGAAACGTGAGCAGGCATTCTGTTTTTTCATCCCTTGCCGAGAGTTGCTTGTTGTCAATACATGTTTTGCTTAAAATATGCATTGTAGTTACTCACTTCCTTTTTTTGGTTCTTTTCTTCTCTGCAACAGGTGTAGTGCAAAAAAAGATACTAGTTGCCCAGGGACCAGGGAGAAAAATGAGGGAGAACAAAGGGGAGAAGAAGTGAGAAAATCACCTCATGTCTCTTCCTTCGTTTGCAAATGGGTGGATACCTTTTTTCAGTATTTTAGTACATGTAACGGGGTAACAATCGCAGGGAGTCCTTCTGACTGTGGGAATGGTTTTATGTGGGGGAGAAGAAGGGCATAAACCATGGAGGAGAGAGAGAAGAGGGCGTTGGGTGCAAGGGGAGCCAAGAGAAAACGCATGGGAGCTGCGGCGTGCATGCAATTGGGGGATTAGGGCCAGGTGCTTTTTTCTCTTCGATGGGTGGTCCGGGACACACACAAGACAATGGGGTGGAAGAAGAAAGAAGAGGGAGAAGAAGAAGGGCGTGGGGAGAGCTTGGGAGAGAAGAAGAAAGGAGGGAGGGGGCACTGCTTTTGGTGAAGCGCGTGAAGGGAGGGAGAGAAGCTGGGTGGACAGAGGGACCTGGGAGACGATGAACCCTTTCCTTTCCAAATCTGGACTGAGGGGGGACCAAAACATACCTAATATGGGAGGCTTCCAGGGGGCACTAACGGGCACACGTTTGCCCGCTAGACACGTCCAATATCTTAATAGTGGTTTCTAGTGTATAGTAGATGAACATTTTCATAGAAATTATAGGGCATGGCAAATTTGACTTGCAAGTTGGTCTCTGTAATAAGTTGAAAACATGTGCATTCTTGTATTCAAATTACACTATTAGGAAAAGGCCTGCTAGTGGCTCACCTGTTTTGGCTACTAATGGCGCACTACAGGTGCGTCACTAGCATCACGCCATTAGAAATTTTTACTAATGGCGCACCACAGGTGCGCCATTAGTATGCCTCCCAGGGGGCAATATTTACCCATGTGCTCTGGCTTACTAATGGCGCACTAGTTGATGATGCATCACTAGTTTGCTTTTTGCAGTTCGCCACTAAAGTGCTGAGTGGTGCGCCACTAGTATGAATATTAGGGATTTTTTTATTTTCTGATATTTGCACAGGTTACAAAATATATTACTAGACAGAATATAGACAGCACCACACAGCAACAGCAGATTCATCGAATACAATAGAAGATTAGTCTCCGAATACAATTCATCGTATTAGTCTCCGAATTCAAAAGACCGAACAAAGATAGAACATTACAAGTCTCGAGACCGCGAGTAGCGAGTTTGTCTTCACATTACAAGTTGATATCGATCATCTAAACTACCATCACATAGAAGAGAGCTGCGGTCATCACGATGAGCATCATCATGATGAAACTGGTCTTCATCCGGTTCCTCCTCCGCTCCCTGCTCTCTCCCGCTAGATAGCGCGTATATCTAGATTCCGCCTCCGCCCTAGTGGTGTACCATTTGTAACTGTTACTGCTGAAACGGTGAACCTGTCTCCGACACTCCTCCCAGTCGTCGTAGACTCCGGGAACCTTACCCTTGTACACGACATACGACGGCATCTCTATGCACTAGCCAAACAAAGCGTTAGTAGCAATTCACAGACAATACATAAGCAATATATAAGTATGCAACAAAAGGATCGAAAGAGAAAAGCAAGACATTAATAGCACGATTCATGGTCCTACTAATAAATAGCATCGATTACATCTAAGTTGAACGACTGTCCAAACCAAAGAGACATACAAGTTCATTAAAGTTTAATTACAACATGAGCTAATCGATATTTCAGAACTACACATAGCATCACTACTTTCGACTCGGCTTAGGGACCGGAGCATGGATGAAGCTACCGTCTCTCGTGATGGTCATGAAATCGCGGGAGTTGTCAGCCTGCATTTGTAGCGTTGTGTCTATATCACTGTTGGATGGTTGATATCTGAGGTAGAACTGCCCCGAGGTACAAAGGACATCTTGATGGATGATTTCCGCAAACTCCGACTAGATGCGAAAGAATTCTTGTCTAATGTCGATGTCCTGGATTGCCGAAAAGCTTGCGGCCCAATCTTTGAGATTATTTGGTAGTAGAAGGTGATTATGGTCCTGTACGATCGCCCGCATGTGATGGAGGGCGTAGCAGGGGAACGTCGTATTGTGGGCGAACACGTGCTTGTCGTACCTATGAATTGGCCTGGTGAAGGTGCCTCCAGATCTGGCGTAGCCGGGGAGAACATCATCATCAAGAACTTTCTTGATATTTGTGTAGTATTTCTTCGACTGACGGTCCGAGTCAAAATACGTGGCCATGGAATATTTCGGGCTTAAGAGGATGAGTGTGCAATGTGTGTCACTGCACAAAACACGGAATGTTAGAAAAAAAAGAATGATCGAAATCTAAGAAATCATATGTTATGGGGCGGTGAGGGGATGACTTACTCGGGAAAGTAAGACACGAGGAAGTTATCCTTATCTAGGTTTGCCAGAATGACGCCTTCGAGGTATGAACTCGCGACTTGCCGGTCCCCAGCACTGCCCAAGATCTTAGCACGCATGTAGAAGGGGTCGGCTATCACGATGTACGGGGTCTTGTCTCTAATGATCCGCATCTCCATACTCAGCGAAAATAGCCGAACGAAGGTGTAGTGCAGCGGATGAAGGTTAAACATAGCGAAGATGTCATCAAACCACAGGATGATCGTACCCCCGATGGCGTTATCCACAAAGCCCTTGCCCTCTGGCACCTTGGCCACGAAAACCGGGTATGCCACATCATTCTCGGAGATACGCCGCTTCTCCAAAGAAAGAACACTGTCATGCAGACTCCGCATAGCACCAGTTGCAGCATTGAGCAGATTAGTCGGTAGCATCGGCCTACCTGCCACATGCACCCTCCTTAAGATATCCTTAGGTGAAGGTGTACCGTCCTGAGCACGGATCATACTCGGTGCCGGCTGGATCGCACCCTTGTTACTCTTTCTATTCTGTCCCTTCTTCTTCTGTTGTAATGGGATCGAGTTCTGCTCACAGACCGCCTTCTTGAGTGTGTTGGGGCTGATAATATTTCGCACCTCGGCTATCTGAGGCTCGGTGAAGGCGACAGCTGGAGGCGTCTCCTGAGAACTGAACGCCACACGACGCCTGTTGCAATTGGGTTTCTCCGCGGTACCAGCTAGATCGCGGTCGTCTTTTTCAGGGTTGGGTTCTTGAGAAGGAGGCCCGAAGAATTTGTCACCGTACCCATGTTCAGCAATGTACTTATTGACGTTGGTAAATGTACCGTTGTCGTCCGGATCCTGTGCCATATGCATGTTCGGATCCTGTGCCATAGGGATGTCCGGCATGTCCGGTAGCGTTGCGGCGATCTTGCCATGGCTTGGCACCGGCACGACTGGCGGTGTTGTCTGTGGGGTGGTGTCCCCCGCCCCCAAATGAATCTGGCTCTTCGGACAAAGCAGGGGCCAGCTTACGCAGGTGCTGAGGGTCATCACATCATCTTCGTCGGCCCCAGCTGGTCGAATCGGAGGTAACAACTCGTTGCAGCCTGGCAGCACCCAAACCAGTTCAACCCTATACACGGTGGGTGGCATCGGATTACCGTGGAACACAGGGTTGCCCGGTTGAACGATTCTGCCCTTGGCGACATCGATCAACTCGTCGCCCATGAAGTGCACGAGAGTGCATGGAACGTCGGCGGCGCCCAGCGAAAACATGTAGGGCGTCAGGGATGCCCAGTCAAAGGCAAGGAGATGAAGTCATCGGCCGAGAGGCTTAGTTACCGTGATGGCGTTGAGCTCGGCTAATGTCGAGGCACCGCCAACAGCGGGCGTGCAACTGACGGAGGGGACGCTTGCTGCCGAGGTGCCGGTCGGCGTACACCCGGGTGCATTAAGCTCCAATGCCCGTGCCGGCGTCGGAGACACCAATACCGCCTCCGCTAGAGACACCAATGGCGCCACCTGCGCGTTGTGCGAGTTGCTGGCCGTGAAGCTGGGAACCGGGGGCGGCCCCTGTTGGCTGCCCGCAATCCACGCTTGCAGCCCCTCAACCAAGGTAGGCACAATGGCGGTGAGCGTCGTTCCAAGTTGTTGTTGCACTTGCTCTTGGACAATCTTCGAAATCCGTGCCACTTGTGCCTTGAGTTCTTGAACCTCGCGCGACTGGCTTTCCGAGCTGGCCTTTCTCTCCTTTCGCCCACCAGCGTTATAGTATGACGACCATTTTGTGGACAAGCCTTTGCCGGCCACACGACCAGCTGACGACGGCTTACTGAGCTTATCCTTATTTTTTATTACGTTTAACGCCCTATTTAGAGTGTTGTCCCAAGGGGAGCTCTGAGACGACCCCGCGCTACTGCTTTCAGTCTCCTGCGGAAGGAATGTGAACCATTTAGAAATTTGGCTTCATTAATTAGAATGCAACCATATGGAGTTAATTATGCGGGGGTGTATTCCTTACCAGAACATGCTCAAGCGCCCTGGTCTTCGGATCCGTGGTAAGCTCCTTTATTACCGGGTCCTCCTTGTACCGGGCCCTGACATAGTTCCTGGTCTGCTTGTCACGGTATTTCTCGAAGCGGGGCGGTAGGCCTTGCTCGGCACGCTCCGCGTCCTCCCACTAGTGCAGAACCGGGCAATAGCACCGGTTCGTAAGGCCCTTTACACTAGTGCAGAACCGGGCAATAGCACCGGTTCGTAAGGCCCTTTAGTGCCGGTTTGGTAACCGACACTAAAATGTAGGCACTAAAGGCCCCCCCTTTAGTACCGGTTCAGCACGAACTGGTGCTAAAGGGCAACCACGTGGCACGAGCCAGCTTCGGGGGCAGGGAGCCCTTTAGTACCGGTTGGTGTCACCAACCGGTATTAAAATGTTGGTGGGGGTTTTGGGTTTATGATTTTCTTTTCATTTAATTTTGTGTTTTCCATTTAATTCTTTTTCGTTTGCTGGTATTTTACGATACTACATATTGTACACGTTATGCATATATATAAATAGAATTTCTAGTACAACCGATCATAATATATACATATATATATATATATATATCATCGAATGTCTCACAATCATCATTAATTAATTCACACATATATACACACATGTATATATATATATATATATATACACACACACAATTTCTCCTAATTGGTGCCTTTAGAGCCAGTGGCATTAGCCTAGCTAATTGGTGCCTTCGGAGCACGATAACAATTGGAAGTGGTTCATGGGGGCGGTAGCGGGTAATAGTATTCTTCTTTGGGATCTATGACCTGGTCGAGAAAAAATCCTGCTATTTCCTCTTGAATTGCTTTTATGCGGTCCTGTGCTAGGAGCTTGTCCCGCACCTCTTTGAACTGTTAAGAAGGAGATCAATATGCATGTGTATTAGTTGTGTGACTAGATATCGATAATGGTGTAAAAATTGTGAATAGTGTTCTGGCAATCGATATCGTACCCACTCCTGTCTTTGAGATTTGCTCCTTTCGGACGCCATCATGCGAATGTTCTCGCAAACGTAGTATGCACATAGATCATTCCCTGACGCCTGCTTCAGGGCCTTTACGAGAATGGAATTTTGATCAGATAATAATTAATCAAGCATGATAATTAAAGAGATGGCAGCTAGCTAGTACTACTTAATTACTTACGTTGGGTCGATACCATTTCAGACTTTGTTTCCATGGGCCTGGAGTGACCCTGATGAACTTTGCCTAAGCCCTGCCCGCCGACAAAGAAAATGAATAAATGGGTTATTAAATAGTTGTTATCAGGAAATGACGAACTAATTAAATAGGCCGAGACATAGTTAACAATGATTGAAATTACCTGTTGACTATCCCCTTCACGATGCTGTAGTCACTTGCTTTCTTAAGTAGCGAGTCTAGTACTTCAACTGTTCCTTCATCAACTTTAATGATTAACAAGATCCAGTGAAATCTGCATGCACACACGTTTGCATGTCTTAATTAAGCGGGCATATATATGTAAGCAAAAACATGTAGCTATAGCTAGTAGGGAAAAACAGAATTTGTAGTACAAGACAGTGTGACTCACTGGAAGTTGTAAGGAAGTAGTATATTTTCATTGTATTTGAGTTCCTTGAAGAACTGTAGCATGCTTTCCTCTACACATTTTGCGTGATATGGATCTATTTTCCATGTGTATTCATTAATGGTATTTGGGTCAACGAACCCAATGCCATAGCGTCCACCTTTTTTCATTTCATAAATCTTCATCCTGCATAATACCACAGAAAAGAATATAGTGAGGATAATTACAGGTAATGATTGATCAAAATGATCAGCTAGCTTGAGACTTAAATTACAGAAAGAAATCACTTACAGACAATAGCAACTGACGTTAGATTTGTCGAGTGCGTCTTTATTATATAGCTGAAAAAGTTCTGAATACTCAACGGTCACAACTTTCTTATGGTAGTAATGCTCCTCGTTGACATTCACCATAAGGGACTCTCGATTGGAAATCTTGGTAATGTCCATGTACCATTGATGCAATGCATACATTCTCGTTGGGAGCTTATTGACCTCCTCTGGCTCGACCAAAGATTGGCCCCGGGCATATTTCCATTTTATTTCCTCCTCTCTAGTCGGAGACATGAGCTCGATATAGAGGAGTTGTCCAACAGTGATCCCGATCGATTCAGCCTGCGCAATATGCTCCTCGGTTATTACCACATCACCCAGCCCGGGAACGTTAGCGGTTTGCCCACAATAATATTGGGCGCGCCTACTCTCATGTGTTGTTGGCACAACAAGCGGGGGGATTGATTGCGCCGCCTGTTCTCCCAGCTGGGGAACGGTTTTACCGCATTTTTTGCCAGCTGATTTGCTCGAGCTCGAGCTCGCCTCTTTCTGTAGACGTGCTCAATTTAACTTCCTGAGGTGGCGCTCATAGTCTGTGTCAACAGGCTTGGGAGCTTGTGGTCTAGCCATACGAATGAAGTGGTCAATCTTTTCCACAGGCACTTTCTCCCTTGGTGGTGGTGGCGGTTTCGGTGCAAAATAGGCTTCCACCTCGGCCTTTGATATGGCTACATTTTCCTCCTCGGACTTGTCATAAGGCCTTTGTGGAAGAGGCGCGAGGCTTGGACCATATTGAAATCGCTTGCCTCCGCCTGTACCTGCAGTACTACCTCGACTTGTACCGCTACGCGCCATAGCTGAGGCAGCTCTCTTCCGTGATTGCTGAGGCGGTGAAGATGGCTGATGTGGCTGAGTTGGAGGAGGAGGGGCCTGAAGCTGTGCCGGACTTGGAGGAGGAGTGGCCTGAAGCTGTGCCGGACTTGGCGGAGGAGTGGCCTGACGCATTCTCGGACTTGGAGGAGGAGTGGCCTGAAGCTATGCCGGACTTGGAGGAGGAGTGGCCTGACGCGTTGGTGCACTTGGAGGAGCGGGAGTCTGCTGACTCGGTGGCGGACTGCGACGAGGAGTCGGATGACGCGGTGTCGGTGGCCTTCGAAAGATGATGCAATCTTTTCTCCATAGGATGATACGATGGTTGGCCTCTCCTAGTGTGTGATCATCGTCACCTCTAGGAATGTCAAGCTCTAGCCCCGAATATTGGTCCACCACCTCATCAACCAAGACACGAGCATAGCCTGCTGGAATCGGGTTGCAATGGAAGGTTGCCTCGGGGGGATTTGTAAAAGCAAGGGCGTCCGCCACCTTCATGGATATTTTCTTCATTTTGAAGTGTAGCTCGCAGTTATTGTTCTCCATGATGTCATCCACTAGGTAGCTATCCAGCAATGCGTCGCCCGGGGCGAAACCCACGCTGCTTCTCGGCATGGATGGGACAGTGCTATCCATTGGTGGATCATCCGCTAGCTGCTGAGACCCCCTTTGATGGCTAACTGAGTCGATCTGCTCCTGCTGCCGCTGGAATTTGATTGCCAAGTCCGCGTGCGCTGATTCTTGGCCTTGAAGGCGTTCATAGTCTAGCTTCCTCTGCTCCTCCTCCATCTTCCTCTTCTTATCCTCCGCAATCTTCTTTCTCGCACGGATTCTGTAGTCGGTGTTCCAGTCCGAAAACCCCTCATACCACGGAATAGCGCCCATGCCTCGTGCTCTTCCCGGGTGTTCAGGATTTCCCAGGGCATGCGTAAGCTCGTGGTTCTCTCTGTTGGGCTCGAACAACCCGGAACGAGCCTCTTCTATTGCAACAAGTAGCTTATCTTTGGCTCCGTCCAGACATGCCTTCTTGGAAACTTCGCCTGTCTTCGGGTCCAACTCCCCCCATGCGCATAGAACCAAGTCCTGCACTTGGGGGGCCAGCTCAATGTTTCTGGAGTGACACCTGCATCCAGCATCTCTTTCTCAGACTTATCCCACTTAGGCATTCCCACCGCATAGCCACCTGGCCCCAGCTTATGGAACTTATCCTTTTTTGCGGCATTGGCCTTATTTATTCTCGACCGTTCCTTAGATAATTCCGAATCCTTGAATTTCACGAAATCGTCCCAATGAGCACTTTGGTTCTCTAGTGTTCCCTCGAATACTGGAGTTTTCCTTCCTCCATTGACGTACTTGGCCCATTCACGAATCTTGTGGTTCTTGAATGCATCCGCCATCTTCCTAAGAGCAGCGTTCTTGACTTTCTCCACATCTGCTTTTGTGAAATGATCTGGTAGGGTGAAATGTTCCATGAGCGTTTCCCAAAGCAACTGTTTTTGTCTGTCATCGACAAAAGTAACTCCTAGACGTGGCTTTGATGGCTCTCTCCATTCTTGAAGGGAGATCGGGAGTTGGTCCTTCACAAGAACTCCGCACTGATGAACGAACTTGTCTGCAATCTTCTTAGGCGCGAATGGTTCGCCATTAGGTCTGATTGCCTCGATATTGTACTTTACGCCCTCCTTCAACTTTTTGTTCAGGCCTCGTTTCGTCCTGTTGCCTGAATATTTGCTCGATCTGGATGGCTGAAAGAAGAAAGATCGATTCGTTAATATATCTTCAAGTCATTTAAAACATGTGATGATCACCAGATGCCTGCTTATATAAATATATATACCTCGCCGGTCTTTGTTGTTTCAAGATCAACATTTTCTTCGTCATGTTCATAGTTCACGACTTCATCAATTCGGTCGTCGCGATCGAATATCATATCACCCTCCCCGGTATTGTTTAGATATTCGGAGCCGTCATAATCTTCTTCATTCTGATCATCATCTGGCCCGCGAGGATTGCGTATGATATTGAACAGGGCCTCTTCTCCCTCTCTGCCGGTATTGTCCGCCATAGGTTTTGTTTAACTAATCCAAAAGAAATATATTCAAATTACAATGCATGGATGCAATCAATTAATAAGGAAAAACTGAATCAATCATAGTACATAATAAGCATCATCGAATATAATCTCGAATACGTTGTCTCGAATAATAGATATAATCTCGAATACATCGTCTCGAATAATAGATATAATCTCGAATACATCGTCTCGAATAATAGATATAATCTCGAATACATCGTCTCGAATAATATATAATCTCGAATACATCGTCTCGAATATTATATATCGAGTACATCACTGGCTAGGTAGCTAATAAAGATTGAATACTACAGAAGAATCTAGGTCACTCGCGGTTCCTGTGGCGCGGGCGGTGGACACCCAAAGAGAAGGAACCCTCACAGAATCATATCTGAAGTGAGATCCCTGAAGAAACTTCCAGGTATTGGAGAACCTGCCGCCCTCTAACGCAACCATGTAGCGATAGATGTGCTCGTCCTCCTCCCTGACACGGCGACGTACCACCTCCGGCGGGGCCGGCTCCCTTTGCACCAAAACTGGCCCATGCAAACGCCACCAAACGAGATCAGGATCGACGACGGGACCCGGGGCCGGGTTCCTCATCAAGCGGCGCGCCCCTCCAGGCAGCACTTCCCAGTGCCAGCCCGGCGGAGCCTAGTCCCGGACATGGGTCAGCCGGACGTCGTCGCGGACGGGTCGACGGCGAGGATGCGGGCTGGGCATCGTCGAGAACAAATACTAGCTATATGCCCGCAAAAAGTAACATTTTTTTAATGATTGGATTTTGATAACTAAAATTTCTAACATTTCTATATAACTAACATTCCTATAACATTTCTAACAATGCTATATAACTAACATTTCTATAACATTTCTAATTTTTCTATAACTAAAAAACAGAATAAAAAAATTATAACATTTCTATATATATAACTAACATTTGTATAACATTTCTAATATTTCTATAACTAAAAAAAAGAAAAATTTCTAACTTTTTTATAACTATCTCTATAACTAAAAAACAGAAAAATTTCTAACAATTCTAACTATTTTATAACTATTTCTATAACTAAAAAACAGAAAAATTTCTAACAGTGCTATATAACTAACTATTTCTATAACTAAAAAAGAAAATTTTCTAACAATGCTATATGTGTGTGTGTGTGTGTGTGTGCTCACCGGCGAGGCGAGAGGCGACGGGGGGCGACGACGGGGACGGCGACGGGTGCGGCGACGACGGGGATGACGACGACAGGGACAGGGACGGGGCGGCGACGACGGGGACGGGCCAGGGCACGCGGCGACGACGGGGACGGGGCGGCGATGACGGGGACGGGGACGACGCGGGACGGGCCGGGACGGCGCGGCGGTGACGACGGGGACAGGGACGACGGGGCAGAGGAGAAGAATCAGAGGAGAAACTGAAAATTTTGAAGTGTTTAGTTATATAGGATGGACCTTTAGTACCGGTTGGAGCCACCAACCGGTACTAAAGGCCTGTTTTGGCCAGGCCAAGCGGCGGGAACAGCACCCCTTTAGTGCCAGGTGGTGGCTCCAACCAGTACTAAAGGCCCCCCTTTAGTACCGGTTGGTGCTACCACCCGGCACTAAAGGGGGTGCGCTGGCGCAGGTGCGGTGCGAAATGTTTAGTCCCACCTCGCTAGCCGAGGGGCGTCCGCACTGGTTTATAAGCCCCAGTGCGGTAGCTCCCTCGAGCTCCTCTCCACAGCAGGCCTACTCGGCCTAAATGTTCTGTGATGCCCTATGGGCCTACTGGGCCTTTGCGGGCCTGCATCCTGGCCCAACAACAGGTTGGGTTTCTAGTCGTATGCAGGCCGCTGTGGCGCAGTAGGTGGGCTTTTTTTCTTATTTTTTTGCTTTATTTATTTTTGTTTGAGTTGTTTTTTTTGCTGTATTTAGAGTTTCTTTGTGAATATTTTTGCTTTAGGTACAAAAAATTACAAACTTTCTGTTAGTACTGGTAGTTTACAAATTTGAATAGTTTAAATTTTGATTTATTTGAAATTTGTGTGAATCACTAGTTTGTGAATAACTTAACTTTGAGAATAGATTTTTCAGTGATTCTTTTTTCTTATGTTTAATATTAGTGTGTTTTATCATTATATTCAATTTGGTAATGCTTTGGTTATTTAAAAAAATGAAATGCCTTTTGTAACGGATGAGTTTTCGTCCAAAACCCTGATACTTCTAAAGAGATTGTCCGTTTAGTACACGAAGTGCATCCAGTTTTTGCGGTAACCCTCTCTACTTTTTTGCACATGCTATGTGGGTGAAATTATGATACCATGCCAACTTTCAACCTTTTCTGAGTTCATTTGAAATGCTTTTCAATTTCAGGGTCATTTAGCTTAAAAAAATCAGTAAAGGCATGAAAGAATTTTTTTGCACATAAAATTTCTTCGCGTTTCAAATGCCAAAACACATAACTACCCTAACTATTACAGAGATTCCCTCCTAGGTGTGAAACACAGAAGAAAGGGATGATAGTGAAGCCGATCACATCCCAGATCTTTGAGTGTGAAACTTTTTCTTCGCGTGTGTCCCTTTGCGCCGTAACCATGGAAAATCTTCATCATTTAATGGGATGCTCGGGTCAATATTCACCGTGAATGGAGCAATTTCATCAAACTTTTCATTAGCTTCTGACATGTCTGTCTTGTCATCCACTCCCATGATGTTTCTCTTCCCAGAAAGAACTATGTGCCACTTTGGCTCATCGTACGATGCATTCGCTTCCTTATCTTTTCTTTTTCTTGGCTTGGTAGACATGTCCTTCACATAGAAAACCTGGGCCACATCATTGGCTAGGACGAATGGTTCGTCTGCATACGCAAGATTGTTGAGATCCACAGTTGTCATTCCGTACTGCGGGTCTTCCGTTACCCCGCCTCGTGTCATATTGACCCATTTGCACCGAAACAAAGGGACCTTCAAACCACGTCGATAGTCAAGTTCCTATATGTCTTGTATATAACCATAATATGTTTCCTTTCCTGCCTTGGTTTCTGCATCAAAGCGGACACCACTGTTTTGATTGGTGCTCTTCTTATCTTGGGCGATCGTGTAAAATGTATTACCATTTATCTCGTACCCTTTGAAAGTCATTATATTCGAAGATGGTAACTGGGACAACAAGTACAAGTCATCTTCAATAGAGGTGTCATGCATGGTACATGTCTGCAACCAGCTGGCGAAACTCCTGGTTTGTTCACGTGTAATCCAGTCATCAGACCGCTCCGGGTGTTTGGAGCGTAGCAAATTCTTGTGTTCATCCATATACGGAGACACCAAGGCGGAATTCTGTAGAACTATGTAGTGTGCTTCAGTAAGAGAATGTCTGTCCATACATATTATTTGTTTCCCTCCTAGCGTGCCTTTTCCATCCAGTCTGCCCTTATGCCGCGATTCAGGAACACCAATCGGCTTAAGGTCAGGAATAAAGTCAATACAAAACTCAATGACCTCCTCATTTTCATGGTCCTTGGAGATGCTTCCTTCTGGCCTAGCACGGTTATGAACATATTTCTTTAAGACTCCCATGAACCTCTCAAAGGGGAACATATTGTGTAGAAATACAGGACCTAAAACGTTAATCTCTTTGCATAGGTGAACTAGGACGTGCGTCATGATGTTGAAGAAGGATGGTGGGAACACCAACTCGAAACTGACAAGACATTGCACCAAATCATTCTCTAACCTTGGTATGATTTCTGGATCGATTACCTTTTAAGAGATTGCATTGAGAAATGCACATAGCTTCACAATGGCTAATCGAACATTTTCCGGTAGAAGCCCCCTCAATGCAACCGGAAGTAGTTGCGTCATAATCACGTGGCAGTCATGAGACTTTAGGTTCTGGAACTTTTTCTCTACCATGTTTATTATTCCCTTTATATTCGACGAGAAGCCAGACAGTACCTTAATACTAAGCAGGAATTCAAAGAAGATTTCCTTCTCTTCTTTGGTAAGAGCGTAGCTTGCATGACCCTGATGTATGCCGTCTTTTCTGTGCATACGTTGCTGGTCCTCCCGTGCCTCAGGTGTATATTTTGTCTTCCCATACATGCCCAAGAAGCCAAGCAGGGTCACACAAAGATTCTTCGTCACGTGCATCACGTCGATTACGGAGCGGACCTCTAGGTCTTCCCAATAGGGCAGGTCCCAAAATATAGATTTCTTCTTCCACATGGGTGCGCGTCCATCAGCGTCATTCGGAACAGGTTGTCCACCAGGACCCTTTCCAAAGACCACCTTCAAATCCTTGACCATACCATGTACATCAGCACCAGTATGGTGCGAGGCTTCGTCCGATGATCCGCCCCACCGGAGAAATGCTTGCCTTTCTTTCTTACGGGATGCCTGCTCGGAAGAAATCGACGATGTCCCAGGTACACATTCTTCTTACAATTAGCCAAATATATACTGTCGGTATCATCCAAACAGTGCGTGCATGCGCGGTATCCCTTGTTTGTTTGTCCTGAAAGGTTACTGAGAGGAGGCCAATCATTGATGGTCACGAACATCAACGCCTTTAGGTCAAATTCTTCCCCCATGTGCTCATCCCACGCACGTACACCTGTTCCATTCCACAGTTGTAAGAGTTCTTCAACTAATGGCCTTAGGTACACATCAATGTCGTTGCCGGGTTGCTTAGGGCCTTGGATGAGCACTGGCATCATAATGAACTTCCGCTTCATGCACAACCAAGGAGGAAGGTTATACAAACATAGAGTCACAGGCCAGGTGCTATGGTTGCTGCTCTGCTCCCCAAAAGGATTAATGACATCTGTGCTTAGACCAAACCATACGTTCCTTGCGTCATCTGCGAACTCCTTCCCGTACTTTCTTTCAATTTTTCTCCACTGCGACCCGTCAGCGGGTACTCTCGACTTTCCGTCTTTCGTACGATCTTCTCTGTGCCATCGCATCGCCTTGGCATGCTCTTTGTTTTGGAACAAACGTTTCAGTCGTGGTATTATATGAGCATACCACATCACCTTGGCAGGAATCTTCTTCCTGGGGCGCTCGCCCTCGACATCACCAGGGTCATCGCGGCTGATCTTATAGCGCAATGCACCGCATACCGGGCAAGCATTCAAATCCTCATACTCACGGCAGTATAGGATGCAATCATTAGGGCATGCATGTATCTTCTGCACCTCTAACCCTAGAGGGCAGACGACCTTCTTTTCTTGGTACGTACTCTCGGGAAATTCGTTGTCCTTTGGAAGCATATCCTTTATCATTACCAGCAACTTTCCAAATCCCTTGTCAGATACACCATTCTTTGCCTTCCATTGTAGCAATTCCAGTGTGGTGCCCAGCTTTTTCTTGTCACCTTCGCAATTCAGGTACAACAATTTTTTATGATCCTCTAACATGCGCTGCAACTTCTTCTTCTCCAAATCACTTGCGCAGTTTCTCTTTCCATCGGAAATGGCCCGACCTAGATCATCAACGGGCTCATCCGATGCCTCTTCTTCAGCTTCTTCCCGCATTGTCGGCTCAGCTTCTTCCCGCATTACCGGCTCAGCTTCTTCCCTCATTGTTGTATCATCGTATTCAGGGAACCCATGGCTAGGATAGCTGTCGTCGTCCTCTTCTTCTTCATTTTCTTCCATCATAACCCCTCTTTCTCCATGCTTGGTCCAAACATTATAGTGGGGCATGAAACCGGACTCAAACAGGTGGACGTGAATGGTTCTTGACATAGAGTAATTGCGACCATTCTTACAGCCAGCACATGGACAATGCATAAAACCATCCGCTCGCTTGTTTGCCTCAGCCGCAAGCAGAAAAGTACGCATGCCATTAATGAACTCGGGAGAGCATCGGTCATCGTACATCCATTGCCGGCTCATCTTCAATACACAACACCAAAAACATCAAATTAATACAATACATAAAGTTCATACATAAAGTTCATACATAAAGAGCATACAACACTTCAATGCAACAAACAAATAACTCTCTAGCTAAAGAATTTAAATGCAACAACAAATGCGATCAAGATCGCAACTAAGTTAACAATTGATCCAACAACATAATGATACCAAGCCTCACTATGAATGGCATATTTTCTAATCTTTCTAATCTTCAAGCGCATTTTCTCCATCTTAATCTTGTGATCATCGACGACATCGGCAACATGCAACTCCAATTCCATCTTCTCCCCCTCAATTCTTTTCAATTTTTCCTTCAAATCCTCGTTTTCTCTTTCAACTAAATTTAACCTCTCGACAATAGGGTCGGTTGGAATTTCGGGTTCAACTACCTCCTACATACAAATATCTATGTCAACTTAATGGGCATACTTTTTCATAAACACGAAATGCAATGAATAGTTTTAAAAGGGAATATACCACATCCGAATCATAACCCGGACGAGGGCCGACGGGGACGGATATCAAAACCATGGCACTATGCATAACACACAACGTATGGGTAAGATAATTATACGAGTAACTATATATCCAAATCACACAAACATCATTTTTTATATAAAACTTCATGAACAAGAGGCTCACCACAAGGTGGTGCCGGCGACGGGACGTTGCGAGCGATCGACGGTGGTTACGACGGAGATTTAGAAGGTACTAAGTAAACCACACCTACATATGCAAAAGTAAGTGTTATTTTTGACCTCAAATTGCATATAAATCAAATACTAGCACATATATATAATTCCTCCCAAATTACTAAACTCAAAAATCAATCACTATATAAAGCATTGCACGAGCTAATCTAGCAATGAGAGATGAAAGGAAAGAGTTGCTAACCTTTGTGATCATTTGAATGGATGGGGGCCTTCAAATCTTGGGCAAAATGTGTGATGAGCTTGAGAGGAAGAGGGGAAAGAACAGAGAGGAGAGGGAAAAGGGGAAGAACAGAGCGAGCTCGAGTGGACGAAGGGTCTATGTAGGACGACCTTTAGTACCGGTTTGTGATACGACCCGATACTAAAGGTGCTGGAGGGGCCTCGGACTGACAACATCCTGCCACCACTCACTTTAGTACCGGTTCGTGTCACGAACTGGTGCTAAAGGTTCGCCATGAACCGGTACTAATGAGAGCGGCCCGGCTAGCCGTTGGAACCGGCACTAATGTGCTTCACGTTTGACCCTTTTTCTACTAGTGTTAGTGCCGGTTCGGTAACCGACACTAAAGTGTCGGCACTAAAGGTCCCCCCCTTTAGTACCGGTTTAGCATGAACCGGTGCTAAAGGGCAACCACGTGGCAGGAGCAAGCTCCGGGGGCAGGGAGCCCTTTAGTACCGGTTGGTGACACCAACCGGTATTAAAAGGTTGGGGGGTTTTGGGTTTATAATTTCTTTTTCATTTAATTTTGTGTTTTCCATTTAATTCTTTTTCGTTTGCTGGTATTTTACGATACTACATATTGTACACGTTATGCATATATATAAATAGAATTTCTAGTAGAACTGATCATATATATATATATATATCATCGAATGTCTCACAACCACCATTAATTAATTCACACATATATACACACATGTATATATATACACAATTAGCTAGCTATATACAATTTCTCCTAATTGGTGCCTTTGGAGCCAGTGGCATTAGCCTAATTGGTGCCTTCGGAGCACGATAACAATTGGAAGTGATTCATGGGGGCGGTAGCGGGTAAAAGTATTCTCCTTTGGGATCTATGACCTGGTCGAGCAAAAATCCCGCTATTTCCTCTTGAATTGCTTCTGTGCGGTCCTCTGGTAGGAGCTTCTCCCGCACCTCTTTGAACTGTTAAGAAGGAGATCAATATGCATGTGTATTAGTTGTGTGACTAAATATCAATAATGGTGTAAAAATTGTGAATAGTGTTCTGACAAACGTACCCACTCCTGTCTTTGAGACCTGCTCCTTTTGGACGCCATCATGCGAATGTTCTCACAAACGTAGTATGCACACAGATTATTCCCCGGCGCCTGCTTCAGGGCCTTTACGAGAATGGAATTTGATCAGATAATAATTCATAAAGCATGATAATTAAAGAGATGGCAGCCAGCTAGTATTACTTAATTACTTACCATGGGTCGATACCATTTCAGATTTCATTTCCATTGGCCTGGAGTGACGCGGATGAACTTTGCCCAAGCCCTGCCCGCCGACAAAGAAAATGAATAAATGGGTTGTTAAATAGTTGTTATCAGGAAATGATGAACTAATTAAATAGGCCGAGATATAGTTAATAATGAATGAAATTACCTGTTGACTATCCCCTTCACGATGGTGTAGTCAGTTGGTTTCTTAAGTAGTGAGTCTAGTACTTCAACTGTTGCTTCATCAACTTTAATGATTAATAAGATCCAGTGAAATTTGCATGCACACACGTTTGCATGTCTTAATTAAGCGGGCATATGTAAGCAAAAACATGTAGCTAGCTAGTAGGCAAAAACAGAATTTATAGTACAAGACAGTGTGACTCACTCGAAGTTGTAAGGAAGTAGTATATCTTCATTGTATTTGAGGCGCTTAAAAAACTCTACCATGCTTTCCTCTACACTTTTTTTGTAATATGGATCTAATTTCCATATGTATTCATTAATGGTATTTGGGTCAACGAACCCAATGCCATAGCGTCCACCTTTTTTCATTTCATATATCTTCATCCTGCATAATACCACAGAAAAGAATATAGTGAGGGTAATTACAGGTAATGATTGATCAAAATGATCACTACAGCTAGCTTGAGACTTAAATAACAGAAAGAAATCACTTACAGACAATAGCAACTGACGATAGATTTGTCGAGTGCGTCTTGATTGTATAATTGAAATAGTTCTAAATACTCAACGGACACAACTTTCTCATGGTAGTAATGATCCTTCTTGACATTCACCATGAGGGACTCTCGATTGGAAATCTTGGTAATGTCCATGTACCATTGATGCAATTCATACATTCTCGTTGGGAGCTTCTTGACCTCGTCTTGCTCGACCAAAGGTTGGCCCCAGACATATTTCCGTTTTATTTCCTCCTCTCTAGTCGGAGACATGGGCTCGATATCGAGGAGTTGTCCAACAGTGATCTTGAGGGTTTCAGCCAGCTCAATATGCTCCTTGGTTATTACCACATCTCCCAGCTCCGGAACATAAACGGTTTGCCCACAATAATATTGGGCGCGCCTACTCTCATGTGTTGTTGGCACAACAAGCGAGGGGATTTATTGCGCCACCTGTTCTCCCAGCTGGGGAACAGTTTTACCGCATGTTTTGCCAGCTGATTTGCTCGACCTCGAGCTCGCCTCTTTCTGTAGACGTGCTCGATTTAACTTCCTGAGGTGGCGCTCATAGTCTGTGTCAACAGGCTTGGGAGCTGGTGCGCTAGCCATAAGAATGAAGTGATCAATCTTTTCCTCAGGCACATTCTCCCTTGGCGGCGGTGGCGGTTTCGGTGCAAAATGGGCTTCCACCTCGGCCTTTGATATGGCTCCATTTTCCTCCTCGGACTTGTCGTAAGGCCTCTGCGGAAGAGGTGCGAGGCTGCTTGGACCATATTGAAATCGCTTGCCTCCGCTTGTACCTTCAGTACTACCTCGACTTGTACCGCTACGCACCATAGCTGAGGCGACTCTCTTCCGTGATTGCTGAGACGGCGAAGACGGCTGATGTGGCTGAGTTTGAGGAGGAGGAGTGGCCTGAAGCTGTGCCGGACTTGGAGGAGGCACTACTAGGGAAAATCCTAGCAGCAGCGCGGATTTTGGGCCTATTAGTAGCGCGGGGGCCGGCGCTACTAATAAGGCGCTACAGCTAACATATAGCAGTAGCGCGGGTGCCACCCGCGCTACTACTACGTCCGTTAGTAGTAGCGTGCGTAAAAACCCGCGCTACTAGTAACCCGTGCTTTGAAAAAAATTGATTTTTTTGAATTTTTTGCCCGAATTTTCAAATTTCTGAATTATTTTAAGCTCTACTAGGAGTGTCCTGAAGCTGTGCCGGACTTGGAGGAGGCACTACTAGGGAAAATCCTAGCAGCAGCGCGGGTTTTGGGCCTATTAGTAGCGCGGGGGCCGGCGCTACTAATAAGGCGCTACAGCTAACGTATAGCAGTAGCGCGGGTGCCACCTGCGCTACTACTACGTCTGTTAGTAGTAGTGTGGGTAAAAACCCGCGCTACAACTAACCCATGCTTTGAAAAAAAATGATTTTTTTTGAATTTTTTGCCCAAATTTTCAAATTTCTGAATTATTTTAAGCTCTAATCTCTAATCACCCTCATCACTACTCAATTTAATCTCTAATCACCCCTCATCATTCCAAATCTTCTAACTTCCCGGACGGTCACCCATCCTCTCACTACTCCAGCCTGAGCATGCTTAACTTCCGGGTTCTATTCTCCCTCAATTCCAAGTCTACACTTGTTGTTTTCCTGACAATAGTAAGATGTCAATCCTATTAACCCTCGGGAGTTTAGCTTGATCATGAAGTCACACATTTCACTATTTGAGTTTAAAACTATTATTCTATAAAACAATTATTATTTAGTAACACTAATATTTCTTGAATAAGGATTTGACCACATTTTGACCAAAGTTTGACCACAGTTTGACCAGATTTGACCAAAATTCAAAAAAACCGAAATAATTATTTAGTAACACTACTATTCTTGAATAATTATTTAGTAACACTAATACTTCTTGAATAAGTAGTTTGACCACAGTTTGACCAGATTTGACCAAAATTAAAAAAACTGAAATTTGAGCATAACTTTTTTTCCTTTTAGAATTTGAGGATTCTAAAAATTTGCAAACAGGATTCGATCTGCTCCTGCTGCCGCTGGAATTTGACTGCCAAGTCCGCGTGCGCTGATTCTAGGCCTTGAAGGCATTCATAGTCCAGCTTCCTCTGCTCCTCCTCCATCTTCCTCTTCTTCTCCTCCTCCGCAATCTTCTTTCTCACACGGGTTCTGTAGTCGGCGTTCCAGTCCGAAAACCCCTCATACCACGGAATAGCGCCCTTGCCTCGTGTTCTTCCCGGGTGTTCAGGATTTCCCAGGGCACGCGTAAGCTCGTCGTTCTCTCTGTGGGGCTGGAACACCCCCGATCGAGCCTCTTCTATTGCAACAAGTAGCTTATCTTCGGCTCCGTCCAGACATGCCTTCTTGGAAACTTTGCCTGTCTTCGGGTCCAACTCTCCCCCATGCGCATAGAACCAAGTCCTGCACCTGGGGGGCCAGCTCAATGTTTCTGGAGTGACACTTGCATCCTCCATCTCTTTCTCAGACTTATCCCACTTAGGCATTCCCACCGCATAGCCACCTGACCCCAGCTTATGGAACTTATCCTTTTTTGCGGCATTGGCCTTGTTTATTCTCGACCGTTCCTTAGATAATTACGAATCCTTGAATTTCACGAAATCGTCCCAATGAGTACTTTGCTTCTCTAGTATTCCCTCGAATACTGGAGTCATCCTTCCTCCCTTGACGTACTTGTCCCATTCACGATTCTTGTGGTTGTTGAATGCAACCGCCATCTTCCTAAGAGCAGCATCCTTGACTTTCTCCACATCTGCATCTGTGAAATGATCTGGTAGGGTGAAGAGTTCCATGAACGTTTCCCAAAGCAGAAGTTTTTGTCTGTCGTCGACAAAAGTAACTCCTGGACGTGGCTTTGCTGGCTCTCTCCATTCTTGAAGGGAGATCGGGAGTTGGTCCTTCACAAGAACTCCGCACTGACGAATGAACTTGTCCGCAATCTTCTTAGGCGCTAATGGTTCACCATTAGGTTTGATGGCCTCGATATTCTACTTTACGCCCTCCTTCAACTTTTTGTTCGAGCCTCGTTTCCTGTTGCCTGAAGATTTGCTCGATCCGGATGGCTGAAAAAAGAAAGATCGATTCGTTAATATATCTTCAAGTCATTTAAAACATGTGATGATCACCAGATGCCTGCTTATATAAATATATATACCTCGCCGGTCTTTGTTGTTTCAAGATCAACATTTTCGTGCTGAACATTTTGATATATTATACGTTTTTTCTGACATCGTATGCAAAAGTTATAGCCGTTTTACATTTTCCCTACACTTTTTGCAAAACATGTCCAAATTTAAGTTTTTAAATTTTCCTAACTAGTAGATGTAGTAACATAACTACATCTCGAAGGATTTTAATTTTTGAAACATTTTGATATATTATACGTTTTTTTCTAACATCGTATGCAAAAGTTATAGACGTTTTTACATTTTCCCTACACTTTTTGCAAAACATGTCCAAATTTAAGTTTTTAAATTTTCCTAACTACTAGATGTAGTAACATAAATACATCTCGAAGGATTTTAATTTTTGAAGTTTTTATCATTTTCTTTTGCTTTTTACAAAACCGAAAAGGCGATCCACCGGGGGGGGGGCAGAGTTTCAAAATGGGACCTTTAGTAGTGGCGAGGGTTTTTACCCCTTGCTACTACTATGGCATGTACCGAAGAGGCACGGTTGAGACCTCTTAGTAGTAGCGAGGGGTAAAAACTTAGAAGTAGCGCGGGTTTATAACCCTCGCTACTACTATGGCATGGCCCAGGGGCACGGTAGAGACCGCTTAGTAGTAGCGAGGGGTAAAAACCAGCGCTACTGCTATCAACTTAGTAGTAGCGAGGATTAAAAACCCGCGCTACTACTATGGCATGTCACGCGGGGCACGGTAGAGACCGCTTAGTAGTAGCGAGGATTAAAAACCGGCGCTACTACTATCAACTTAGTAGTAGCGAGGGTAAAAAACCCGCGCTACTAGTAAGTAGCAGTAGCGAGGGATATAAACCCGCGTTGCTAGTAAGCGTCTGTGTATAAGCTTTTCCCTAGTAGTGAGGAGTGGCCTGACGCTTTGCCGGACTTGGAGGAGGAGGAGTGGCCTGAAGCTGCGCCGGACTTGGAGGAGGAGTGGCCTGACACGTTGGTGGACTTGGAGGAGCGGGAGTCTGCTGACTTGGTGGCAGACTTCGACGAGGAGTCGGATGACACGGTGTCGGTGGCCTTCGAAAGATGATGCAATCCTTTCTCCATAGGATGATACGATGGTTGGCCTCTTCCAGTGTGTGCTCCTCGTCACCTCCAGGAATGTCAACCTCTATCCCCGAATATTGGTCCACCACCTCATCAACCAAGACACGAGCATAGCCTGCTGGAATCGGGTTGCAATGGAAGGTTGCCTCAGGGGGATTTGTAAAAGCAACGGCGTCCGCCACCTTCATGGATATGTTCTTCATTTTGAAGTGTAGCTCACAGTTAGTGTTCTCCATGATGTAATCCACTGGATAGCTATCCAGCAATGCGTCGCCCGGGGAGGAACCCACGCTGCTTCTCGGCATGGATGGGACGGTGCTATCCAATGCTGGATCATCCGCTAGCTGCTGCAGCTGCTGAGACCCCCTTTGCTGCCGCTGGAATTTGACTGCCAAGTCTGCATGCGCTGATTCTAGGCCTTGAAGGCGTTCATAGTCTAGCTTCCTCTGCTCCTCCTCCATCTTCCTCTTCTTCTCCTCCGCAATCTTCTTTCTCGCACGGGTTTTGTAGTCGGCGTTCCAGTCCGAAAACCCCTCATACCACGGAATAGCGCCCTTGCCTCGTGTTCTTCCCGGGTGTTCAGGATTTCCCAGGGCACGCGTAAGCTCGTCGTTCTCTCTGTTGGGCTGGAACACCCCCGATCGAGCCTCTTCTATTGCAACAAGTAGCTTATCTTCGGCTCCGTCCAGACATGCCTTCTTCGAAACTTTGCCTGTCTTCGGGTCCAACTCCCCCATGCGCATAGAACCAAGTCCCGCACCTGGGGGGGCCAGCTCAATGTTTCTGGAGTGACACTTGCATCCTCCATCTCTTTCTCAGACTTATCCCACTTAGGCATTCCCACCGCATAGCCACCTGGCCCCAGCTTATGGAATTTATCCTTTTTTGCGGCATTGGCCTTGTTTATTCTCGACCGTTCCTTAGATAATTCCGAATCCTTGAATTTCACGAAATCGTCCCAATGAGCACTTTGCTTCTCTAGTGTTCCCTCGAATACTGGAGTCTTCCTTCCTCCCTTGACGTACTTGTCCCATTCACGATTCTCGTGGTTGTTGAATGCAACCGCCATCTTCCTAAGAGCAGCATCCTTGACTTTCTCCACATCTGCATCTGTGAAATGATCTGGTAGGGTGAAATATTCCATGAGCGTTTCCCAAAGCACAAGTTTTTGTCTGTCGTCGACAAAAGTAACTCCTGGACGTGGCTTTGCTGGCTCTCTCCATTCTTGAAGGGAGATCGGGAGTTGGTCCTTCACTAGAACTCCGCACTGACGAATGAACTTGTTCGCAATCTTCTTAGGCGCTAATGGTTCGCCATTAGGTTTGATGGCCTTGATATTCTACTTTACGCCCTCCTTCAACTTTTTGTTCGGGCCTCATTTCTTGTTGCCTGAAGATTTGCTCGATCCGGATGGCTGAAAGAAGAAAGATTGATTCGTTAATATATCTTCAAGTCATTTAAAACATGTGATGATCACCAGATGCCTGCTTATATAAATATATATACCTCGCCGGTCTTTGTTGTTTCAAGATCAACATTTTCTCCGTCATGTTCATAGTTCATGACTTCATCAATTCGGTCGTTGCGATTGAATATCATATCACCCTCCCCGGTGTTGTTTAGATATTCGGAGCCGTCATAATCTTCTTCATTCTGATCATCATCTGGCCCGCGAGGATTGCGAATGATATTGAACAGGGCCTCTTCTCCCTATGTGTCGGTATTGTCCGCCATAGGTTTTATTTAACTAATCCAAAAGAAATATATTCAAATTACAATGCATGGATGCAATCAATTAATAAGGAAAAACTGAATCAATCATAGTACATAATAAGCACCATCGAATATAATCTCGAATACGTCATCTCGAATAATAGATATATTCTCGAATACATCATCTCGAATAATAGATATAATCTCAAATACATCGTCTCGAATAATAGATATAATATCGAATACATCACTAGCTAGCTAGCTAGCAAGCTAATAAAGATCAAATACTACAGAGTAATCTAGGCCACTCGTGGTTCCTGAGGTGCGGGCAGTGGACACCCAGAGAGAAGGAACGATCACTGGATCATAGCTCGGGTGATCTCCCAAAAGAACCTGCCAGGTATTAGAGAACCTGACGTCCATAGCAGCCATTTAGCGATGGGCGTGCTCGTCCTCCTCCCTGACACAGCGATGTACCACCTCCGGCGGGGCCGGCTCCCTCCGCACCGAAAGTGGCCCACGCGAACGCCACCAAAGAAGATCAGGGTCGACGACGGGACCCAGGGCGCCCCTGAAGGTAGCACCTCCCAGTGCCAGCCCGGCGGAGCCCAGTCCCGGACATGGGTCATCTGAACCAGGACGTCATCGCAAACGGGTCGACGGCGAGGATGCGGGCCGGGCATCGTCGACAACAAATACTATATGCCGCAAAAGTAAAGTAACATTTTTTAAATGATAGATTGTGATTTCATATATGAAAATTCTAAATTTTATAAATAAAACTAACATTTCTAATATTTCTATAACTAAAACTAACATTTCTAATATTTCTATAACTAGAAAATATTTCTATATAACTAACATTTCTATATAACTAACATTTCTAATATTTCTATATAACTAACATTTCTATATAACTAACATTTCTAATATTTCTATAACTAAAAAACATTTCTATATAACTAACATTTCTAATAATTATATAACTAAAAAATAGAAAGATTGCTAACATTTCTATAACAATGTGTGTGTGTGTGTGGTACATGGCGGCCGGGGCAGGAGCTCACCAGCGAGGCGCGACGACGGGGGGCGGCGACAGGGACGGGGACGGGACGGGCAGGGACGATGGGAGGACGGGGCGGGGCGCGGCGCGGCAACGGGGACGACGGGGACGAGGACGGCGACGGTGACGGACGACGACGGGGGCGGCGACGAGGGGCGGCGGCGGCGGGGCAGAGGAGAAAGAAGCAGAGGGAGGGATGAGAAAGTCATAATTTTTTTGAAGTGTTTTCTTATATAGAACAACCTTTAGTACCGGTTGGAGCCACCAACCGGTACTAAAGGTCTGTTTTGGCCAGACCAAGCGGCGGGAACGGCACCCTTTCAGTACCGGGTGGTGGCTCCAACCGGTACTAAAGACCCCCCCCCCCTTAGTACCGGTTTGAGCCACCACCCGGTACTAAAGGGGGTGCACTGGCGCAGGTGCGGTGCGTCATGTTTAGTCCCACCTCACTAGCCGAGGGGCGTCCGCACTGGTTTATAAGCCCCAGTGCGGTAGCTCCCTCGAGCTCCTCTCCAAAGCAGGCCTACTGGGCCTAAATGTTCTGTGCTGCCCTGTGGGCCTACTGGGCCTTTGCGGGTCTTCATCCTTGCCCAACAACAGGTTGGGTTTATAGTCGTATGCAGGCCGCTGTGGCGCAGTATGTGGGCTTTTTTCTTCTTTTTTTTGCTTTATTTATTTTTGTTTTATTTATTTTTGAGTTGTTTTTTGCTATATTTAGAGTTTCTTAGTGAATATTTTTTGCTTTAGGTATAAAAAATTACAAACTTTCTGTTAGTACCGGTAGTTTACAAATTTGAATAGTTTAAATTTTGAATTATTTGAAATTTGTGTGAATCACTAGTTTGTGAATAACTTAACTTTGAAATTAGATTTTTAAGTGATTCTTTTTTCTTATGTTTAATATTAGTGTGTTTTATCATTATATTCAATTTGGTAATGCTTAGGTTATTTAAAAAATGAAATGCCGTTGTAACGGATGAGTTTTCGTCCGAAAATTGTCCATTTTGTACACGAAGTACATCCAGTTTTTGTGGTAACCCTCTCTATTTTTTTGCACATGCTACGTGGGTGAAATTATGATACCATACCAACTTTCAACCTTTTCTGAGTTCATTTGAAATGCTTTTCAATTTCAGGGTCATTTAGCTGAAAAAATCAGTAAATGCATGAAAGAATTTGCTTGCACATAAAATTTCTTCGCGTTTCAAATGCCAAAACACATAACTAGCTACCCTAAATATTATAGAGATTTCCTCCTGGGTGTGAAACACAGAAGAAAGTGATAATAGTGAAGCCGATCACATCCCAGATCTTTGGGTGTGAAACTTTTTCTTCGCGTGTGTCCCTTTGCGTCGTAGCCATGGAAAATCTTCATCATTTAACTGGATGCTCGGGTGAATATTCATGTGGAGCAATTTCATCCAACTTTTCATAATCTCCTGACATGTTTGTCTTGTCATCCACTCCCACGATGTTTCTCTTCCCAGAAAGAACTATGTGCCGCTTTGGCTCATCGTACGATGCATTCGCTTCCTTATCTTTTCTTTTTCTCGTCTTGGTGGACATGTCCTTCACATAGAAAACCTGTGCCACATCATTGGTTAGGACGAATGGTTCGTCTGCACACGCAAGATTGTTGAGATCCACTATTGTCATTCCGTACTGCGGGTCTTCCATTACCCCGCCTCGTGTCATATTGAGCCATTTGCACGGAAACAAAGGGACCTTCAAACCATGTCGATAGTCAAGTTCCCATATGTCCTGTATATAACCATAATATGTTTCCTTTCCCGTCTTGGTTTCTGCATCAAAGCAGACACCACTGTTTTGGTTGGTGCTCTTCTTATCTTGGGTGATCGTGTAAAATGTATTACCATTTATCTCATACCCTGTGAAAGTCATTATATTCGAAGATGGTAACTGGGACAGCAAGTACATGTCATCTTGAATAGAGGCGTCATGCAATGTACGTGTCTGCAACCAGCTGGCGAAACTCCTAGTTTGTTCACGTGAATCCAGTCATCAGACCGCTCCGGGTGTTTGGAGCGTAGCAAATTCTTGTGTTCATCCATATACGGAGCCACCAAGGCGAAATTCTGTAGAACTGTGTAGTGTGCTTCAGTGAGAGAATGTTCGTCCATACATACTATTTGTTCCCCTCCTAGCGTGCATTTTCCATCTAGTCTGCCCTTATGCCGCGATTCAGGAACACCAATCGGCTTAAGGTCAGGAATAAAGTCAATACAAAACTCAATGACCTCCTCATTTTCATGGCCCTTGGAGATGCTTCCTTTTGGCCTAGCACGGTTATGAACATATCTTTTTAAGACTCCCATGAACCTCTCAAAGGGAAACATATTGTGTAGAAATACAGGATCCAAAACGTTAATCTCTTCGCATAGGTGAACTAGGACGTGCGTCATGATGTTTAAGAAGGATGGTGGGAACACCAACTCGAAACTGACAAGACATTGCACCAAATCATTCTCTAACCTTGGTATGATTTCTGGATCGATTACCTTCTGAGAGATTGCATTGAGGAATGCACATAGCTTCACAATGGCTAATCAAATGTTTTCCGGTAGAAGCCCCCTCAATGCAACCGGAAGCAGTTGCGTCATAACCACGTGGCAGTCATGAGACTTTAGGTTCTGGAACTTTTTCTCTGCCATATTTATTATTCCCTTTATATTCGACGAGAAGCCAGACGGTACCTTAATACTGAGCAGGCATTCAAAGAAGATTTCCTTCTCTTCTTTGATAAGAGCGTAGCTTGCATGACTCTGATGTATGCCGTATTTTCCATGCATACATTGCTGGTCCTCCCGTACCTCAGGTGTATCTTTTGTCTTCCCATACACGCCCAAGAAGCCAAGCAGAGTCACAGATTCTTTGTCACGTGCATCATGTCGATTGCGGAGCGGACCTCTAGGTCTTTCCAATAGGGCAGGTCCCAAAATATAGATTTCTTCTTCCACATGGGTGCGCGTCCGTCAGCGTCATTCGGAACAGGTTGTCCACCAGGACCCTTTCCAAAGACCACCTTCAAATCCATGAACATATCATATACATCAGCACCAGTACGGTGGCGAGGCTTCGTCCGGTGATCCACCTCACCTTTGAAATGCTTGCCTTTCTTTCTTACGGGATGCCTGATCGGAAGAAATCGACGATGTCCCAGGTACACATTCTTCTTACAATTAGCCAAATATATACTGTCGATATCGTCCAAACAGTGCGTGCTTGCACGGTATCCCTTGTTTGTCTGTCCTGAAAGGTTACTGAGAGCAGGCCAATCATTGATGGTCACGAACAGCAACGCCTTTAGGTCAAATTCTTCCCCCATGTGCTCATCCCACGCACGTACACCTGTTCCATTCCACAGTTGTAAGAGTTCTTCAACTAATGGCCTTAGGTACACATCAATGTCGTTGCCGGGTTGCTTAGGGCCTTGGATGACCACTGGAATCATAATGAACTTCCGCTTCATGCACAACCAAGGAGGAAGGTTATACAAACATAGAGTCACAGGCCAGGTGCTATGGTTGCTGCCGTGCTCCCCAAAAGGATTAATGCCATCTGTGCTTAGACCAAACCATACATTCCTTGCGTCATCTGCAAACTCCTTCCCGTACTTTCTTTTGATTTTTCTCCACTACGACCCGTCAGCGGGTACTCTCAACTTTCTGTCTTTATTACGGTCTTCTCTGTGCCATCGCATCGTCTTGGCATGCTCTTTGTTTTGGAACAAGCGTTTCAACTGTGGTATTATAGGAGCATACCACATCACCTTGGCAGGAATCTTCTTCCTGGGGCGCTCGCCCTCGACATGACCAGGGTCATCGCGGCTGATCTTATAGCGCAATGCACCGCATACCGGGCAAGCATTCAAATCCTCGTACTCACCGCGGTAGAGGATGCAATCATTAGGGCATACATGTATCTTCTGCACCTCCAACCCTAGAGGGCAGACAACCTTCTTTGCTTTGTACGTACTCTTGGGCAATTCGTTGTCCTTTGAAAGCATATTCTTTATCATTACCAGCAACTTTCCAAATCCCTTGTCAGATACACCATTCTCTGCCTTCCATTGTAGCAATTCCAGTGTGGTGCTGTGACGCCCCTGATTTGACCGTACACTAATTATACACGCAAACGTGTACGATCAAGATCAGGGACTCACCGGAAGATATCACAACACAACTCTACAAATAAAATAAGTCATACAAGCATCATATTACAAGCCAGGGGCCTCGAAGGCTCAAATACAAGAGCTCGATCATAGACGAGTCAGCGGAAGCAACAATATCTGAGTACAGACATAAGTTAAATAAGTTTGCCTTAAGAAGGCTAGCACAAACTGGGATACAGATCGAAAGAGGCGCATGCCTCCTGCCTAAGATCCTCCTAAGTTACTCCTGGTCGTCGTCAGCGGGCTGCACGTAGTAGTAGGCACCTCCAGTGTAGTAGTAGTCGTCGTCGACGGTGGCGTCTGGCTCTTGGGCTCCAACGTCTGGTCGCAGCAATCGAGTATAGGAAGGGGGAAAAGGGGGGAGTAAAGCAACCGTGAGTACTCATCCAAACTACTCGCAAGTAAGGAGCTACACTACATATGTATGCATTGGTATCAAATGGAAAAGGCTACCATATGTGGACTGAACTGCAGAATGCCGGAATAAGAGGGGGATAGCTAGTCCTATCGAAGACTACGCTTTTGGTAACCTCCATCTTGCAGCAGAAGAAGAGAGTAGATGGGTAAGTTCACCTAGTATCATCGCATAGCATAATCCTAACCGATGATCCTCCCTTCATCGCCCTGTGAGAGAGCGATCACCGGTTGTATCTGGTACTTGGAAGGGTGTGTTTTATTAAGTATCCGGTTATAGTTGTCATAAGGTCAAGGTACAACTCCGGGTCGTCCTTTTACCGAGGGACACGGCTATTCGAATAGATCAACTTCCTTGCAGGGGTGCACCATATTTCCCAACACGCTCGATCCCCTTTATTCGGACACACTTTTCTGGGTCATGCCTAACAAGGACATGTATTGGGGGTAAGGTAACAGGCCTGACCTAAAGGCCCTACCCATGGACACCGTATACTCTGTACTGGGCCCCTGGGCCAGATTGCCGTCCAGATGTACCACAACTTAAAATCACTCGGACGGCGACAACCACTCGGAGCAGGACACTTCACTCGACGAGCTCATTCCACTCGACCGTGTAACTCACTCGGATATGCAAAGACCAATAGTCAGCATGACGATTTGTAGCTATTGGGCAGGCATTATGGCATTGATGCTCCACCGTGTAACATAAGGGGTGAGAGGGTGGCGCACTCTATATAAGCCACCCCCACCACTAGACTAGGGGGCTCTTTTCTGGCATCTCTCTCTCTCTTTTTCACCATTAGTCTCAGGACTACGGGGATTTGTTCCCCTCTCATTGTAATCTCCGGATACATACTAAGATAAAACAAAGCCTCTCCGGAGCACAAGATGTAGGGTTGTTATCTCCATCGTGAGAGGTCCGAACTCGCTAAAACCACCGTGTCACCCATATGCATCTCGATAGATCATGCTCCTTTATCCTACCCCTCTTTTATTGTCGGAATCGTTACCACGACAGTTGGCGCCCACCATGGGGCTGTCGTCTATCGAGCCATGATGCAAATGGGTTTTTTTCATCTATATTTGCTTTTCTTTGATATATCACATACTGTTCATCTCTACAGGGAGCTTATGAAGCATCAGGTAAAGTACATCTTTTACTCAACACTATGGGCATGCATGATCGATCATGGATCGACAGCAAGAAGAAGAAAGGGCACTAAGCGTGGAGGAAGACCACCTCATCTTCCCGATGGCCTGACGCGGCATGCTGCATGACGCCCTTCGGAATGACCTCCTTTTCTTCTTCCAGGCAGTCTCGACCGACGATCCGGCTCCCGCACGGATGTTCGGGGAAGTCTACGTCCTCTGCAACCCCTCCATCGACTCCATCATCGTCGGCCCGCTCCTTCCCTCGACCGTCTGCTTGACCATGGTCTCTTCGACCATCTGCCCGGCTTCCAGCACGGCAGGGCGCCGCATGGACGGTGTGCTCCACACGGCGCATCTCTCGGAGGCCGGTCACGCTACCCGCAAACGGCGAGCCCTCCTACAGGCGTCGCGGCCCCGCCGTGGCTTCCGTGGTAGTGGCGCTGGCCCGACGTGGCGCATGTGTCAGGGCTGGCCGCGCCCGCCATGCGCAGCGGCTCCTCCCGCCGGCGTCTGCTAGCCTGCTGCAACGTCCGCAGTCAGGGCACAAGGCCACGATGCGGCAATAAATCGGCAGGGAGATAAATGGCCCATGGAAGAAGGAAACTTCCCTTACATGCACGAACGGTAACGCATTTTGCTTAATTACCGCTAATTAACCCCTCCTGCATGCACGTACATGTCCTGGATATGGGCAACTCCATCAATGCATCCTAACGTCTTCTTCGTCTTTCTGGTGGCCCCGAGCGGAGAGACGCAGCAATCGACAACATGGGATTCCTGCGCCGAGTCAGCTAACCAACGGCAGCCTTCGCGCCGCGGCAACGTTTCCGACCGAGTGCTGCTCCAGTGACTCCCGTGGTGGAAGTGGAGGCTGGCCGTACCCCCGCACGCGTGACAGTTCGTCTCTCATTCACCGGCGCTCGGTCGCGGACTGGTGGTGGCTCCCATGGTGGAGTCACGGGCTGAGCGTCTGTCAAGTTGGCTGGCGGCCTGGCTCCACCGAGCCACGAAGCATGATAGCCGCCCGCGCGCCGTCGCTCAGCTGCTGGACGCGTCTTCAACACTAGACTGTCCACTGCGTCATCACTCCGCGGGACGTGCCTACTTCATTCGGACATCCCGCGCCTGGTCATTCCGCGCAACGCCACTCCGCGGGATGCGTCTACTTCACACGAACGCCCCGCGCCTCGTCACTTCGCGGAACGCGTCTACTTCATTCGGACGCTCGCACGTCGCCACTCCGTGGAACGCGTCTACTTCGCTCGGACGCCCGCTCGTCGCCACTCCGCCGGACACGTCTACTTCACTCGGACGCCCCGCCCGTCGCCACTCAGCCGCCGTCGGTTGGTCACCTTATCATCAGTCAGTCGCTCTATGCATCGCCACTCGGTTGGTCACCTCATAACCATTCGGCCGCCCCGCGCGTCGCCACTCGGTTGGTCACCCCATCACCACTCGGCCGCTCCGCGCGTCGCCACTCGGTTGGTCACCTCATAACCATTCGGCCGC
>NC_041384.1:41038632-41040450 GCF_002162155.2 Triticum dicoccoides | reverse complement strand
CCTACTGAGTGGAGAGCAAACCTCCCACTCGGGGGCTTAGCTGCAGTCCAGTACTTGCCTAAGTTTGAAAAATAATCCTACCGAGTGGAGACCAAACCTCCCACTCGGGGGCTTAGCTGCAGTCCAGTACTCGCCTAAGTCTGAAAAAAAATCCTACCGAGTGGAGAGCAAACCTCCAACTCGGGGGCTTAGCTGCAGTCCAGTAGTCGCCAAAGTGTTTGAAATCCTACCGAGTGGAGAGCAAGCCTCCCACTCGGAGGCTTAGCTGCAGTCCAAGGACTCGCCTAAGTAGCCAAAATCCGACTGAGACAAGAGCAAACCTCTAACTCAAGGAGCTCCATCACAAGTATAATGTGTGCTCCATCCCTATCCGCAAGGGCACCGAGACGAAGGTCGACTGTCACCATCGCCTCGTCACCACTCGGCCACTCGCGCGCCTTCAGACAACTAAGTCATTTTACATTCTATTATTTCCGTCTTCCCGAGTGTCCTGTAATTTACACATCACATTCACTCGGAAGCTACACCACCAAGTGTACCTCTATGCTCGGCTGCTTATTTTCACCCGAGTCCAACTTCCATTCTTTCGCATACATCATTCACGAACACCATGTGTTCTTCATTTCGAGTTTGCACCGGTCCTCCGGGGCTGCAACTCAGTCGAAACACTACACTTCTGTTTTATTTGAGCCAGCACTTTGACAAGTTTGAACGGATCCTTCGCTCTTTCAGACTCTTGCTGGTTAACCAGCAAGTCCCTTGCACTCCCAACGGGTGTCTATGGGTGTTATTCACACAAATCATTTCAACACATCAAATTTCCTCGAGAAATTATTTCGTTGGCTTGTTCCATATTTTACACAAGTTACGCGACCACTCGACGACCCTATGCGCCAACTTCATCGCTGCCCGGACTCGGTCACCGTACCGGTTCTAGCACACCACAACACTGACATTGTCGCTCTGTTGACTTCAAACACATCCGACCAACCCCTCTATGGAATCCTCTTCATCGTATCAATGATACAGACCTCGTCAGGCATGAGACAGATAAGTCCCTTTTATAATTAAACTTCACACACTTCACTCTTTTGCGAGTTTGCCTCTTTCGAGCATCACTCGGAAGCTTCTCCTCATCTTTACCCGAGTCCGACTCAATGAATTGCAAATCATCCATTCAAAACTATATTTCTCGTATTCCGACATGTCCGTTTGTCGAAGCCTGCAGTATGCTTGGGGGCTACGCCGCACTCGGGGGCTGCATCTCATTTGGATTGACACTCTCCTGAGTAGTCGAGTACTTCATCACCAGTCAGATCCTTCACTTCAACAAGTACATCTGATCCGCCACTTTGACAAGTTTTATAACCACCCAGACGCTCTGCACGCCATCTTCATTCCTACTCAGACTCAGTTGTCACGCCGGTTTTGTTGTGTCGCAACCGCACTACGCCGACCTCATCGCTACATTAGCTTCGAAAGCATCCGGCCAAGTCCTTCGAAGACCATTTCAGCCACTTGGATGGACACTTAGTCCTTCACTCGGCCACCTCGCGCATCCTCACTCGACCGCCCCGCGCGTCGCCACTCGGTTGTGCATGTCTTCACCACTCGGCCGCCCCGCGCGTTGTCCACTCGGTTGTGCACGTCCTCACCACTCGGCCGCCCCACGCGTTGCCACTCAGTTGTGCACGTCTTCATCATTCGACCACCTCGCACATCATGACTCGGCCGCTCCGCGCGTTGCCACTCAGTTGTGCACGTCTTCATCATTTGACCACCTCACACATCACGACTCGCGCGCGTCGTCACTCGGTT
>NC_041384.1:40976047-41038293 GCF_002162155.2 Triticum dicoccoides | reverse complement strand
TCACTTAGTTGTGCACGTCTTCATCATTCGACCACCACACACATCACAACTCGACCGCTCCGCGCGTCGTCACTCGGTTGTGCACGTCTTCACCACTCGACCGCCCCGCGCGTCATCACTCGGTTGTACACATCATCGCCCCTCGGCCACCTCGCGCGTCGCCACTCGGTTGGTCACCTCATTATGACTCGGCCGCCCCGCGCGTTGCATATCGATTGGTCACCTTGTCACCACTTGCCGCTCCGCGCATCACCTCTCGGTTGATCACCTCATCACCACTCGGCCGCTCCGCGCGTCGCCTCTCGCTTGGTCACCTCATCACCACTCGGCCGTCTCGCACATTGCCTATCGGTTGGTCACATCCTCGCCACTCGGCTGCCCCATGCGTCACCACTCGGTTGAACACATCTTCACCACTCGGCCACTCATGCGCCTTCAGACAGCTAAGTTGTTTTATAGCTAAGTCGTTTACACCCCCAGCACAGGAACGACCAAGTTACTCATATGATCAACCTCATATCACACTCTGTAGCAAGCTTACCTCTTTTGAGCATCACTCGGGGGCTGCACACAGCCATTGGAAATTGTTGCCCTCAGGGGTTATGCCCATTCGATCAACCCATTGATCGCATCAGGAATATCTTTCTGACCATACATGCTTGTTCCGCCGAAAATCTATAATGGTAGTACTGTACACTCGGACGATCGCCCAAATCATTTCTTGAAGTAATCTTCAGACCGCAAAAGGGTGAAAATGACGCTCCTCTACGGATACACTTGGCCCTTATCCTAGGCCCCAAGGCGTCAGTTTCACAAACTTGGACTCAGAGATGGCATGTGCTGGTGTTCCCCCGGGATAATGAGTGGCATCTCTCCGGAGAGTCAGCCCACACACTAGCCTCGCCACTCGGGTTTCATGGCACGTCCATGTCAGACCACTAGTCTATCTCCTCCGGGAGACATACGAGTGCCACCAAGTTTTTCCTTGCAGACAACATACCCTGATCAGTTGGGAAGCACGTCCACTCGGACAAATACCCCTTTCACGCAAAATTTAACGGTCAATATAAGAAGTACTACTGGAATGATTACTCCCTGAAGTGTCCAGATTTTTTCTACAGTCGTCAGTTTCAAAGCCGATTTCATTCACCGTGTTGAGAGCACGAAGATTCAGCTGCTTGACCGAGTTCCAAGCTGAATTTATTCCATACCGAGTGCACGAAGATCAGTCCGACTGACTCAGCTCCAGGCTGAGCTTACTTACCATGTCAAGCGCCTGAAGATGCATCCGATTGACTTAATTTCAGACTAAAAAGATATTTACCATGTCGACTGCGTGGAGGTTTACCAGGACACTTAAACCCTCCGCCAGGCTCATCTAGTCCGACAGAGGCTCGGAGACTACACCCAGTGGGTGCACTCAGCGTGCCCCCATTGGAAGAGAACTCGGAAAGAAACACTTTGCTCGATGCAAAACCAGCTCCTGAATTACTCGACCTCCGAGTCAGAAAAGAACAAGTTCGATCAGTACCAGCTAAGAAGATTTTTAGTTCTCTCAGACCCCCGCTGACTGCTCGCAGTCGACGACGGTCTCAGGGACTACACCAGGTGGGTGCACTCAGCGTGCCCCCACTGGAGTAATCTCCACTCGGTACGGCCTGACCAGTCCGAGTGATGAACAACAACAAAAAGGACAGGCTCTAAGACTCCCGCTGACTGCCCGTAGTCGACGGCAGTCTCGGGGACTACACCCAGTGGGTGCACTCAACGTGCCCCCACTGGAATGGTATCCACTCGGAACGGTCCGCCCGGTCCGAGTGACGGCCAAACAACAAAAAAAATACATGTTCCAGGCATGAAGAAACTCCGAGTAATCAGTTACTCAATGCAGGGCCAGCTCCAAATCACTCCAAAAAAATTGCTATAAGGTGAGTTTAACGCTCCTCCGCAGACCCGTTTAAGCTCATTTCACTCGGACACCATACAGTCTAGAATCCGTCAAGGCAACATGCGGAGATAAGATCGCCGGGTGACCAGAGGGAGTTCATAAGTGCCTCTGTAGCACTCGACTCATCTGGGAATTCACCTCGACTCGACCCGCTCAACCTCGACCAATTCGGGGGCTAATGATGAGGACATGTATTGGGGGTAGGGTAACTGGCCTGACCTAAAGGCCCTACCCATGGACAATGTATACTCAGTACTGGCCCCCTGGGCCAGATCGCCGTCCAGATGTACCACACTTAAAATCACTCGGACGACGACAACCACTCGGAGCACGACACTTCACTCGACGAGCTCATTCCACTCGACCGTGTAACTCACTCGGATATGCAAAGACCAATAGTCAGCATGACGGTTTCTAGCTATTGGGCAGGCATTATGGCATTCATGCTCCACCGTGTAACATAAGGGGTGAGGGGGTGGCGCACTCTATATAAGCCACCCCCCACCACTAGACTAGGGGGCTCTTTTCTGGCATCTCTCTCCCTTTTTCACCATTAGTCTCAGGACTACGGGGATCTGTTCCCCTCTCATTGTAATCTCCGGATACATACTAAGATAAAACAAAGCCTCTCCGGAGCACGAGACGTAGGGTTGTTATCTCCACTGTGAGAGGCCCGAACTCGCTAAAACCACCGTGTCACCCATATGCATCTCGATAGATCATGCTCCTTTATCCTACCCCTCTTTTATTGTCGGAATCGTTACCACGACAATGCCCGGCCTCGGAAGATCAACACGTCGCAGCCCTACCTAGGCACAATAGAGAGGTCAGCACGCCGGTCTAAATCCTATGTGGTAGGGGTCTCGGCCCATCGCCCAATGCACACCTGCATGTTGCGTACACGGCCGGAGAGCAGACCTAGCAACCTCCATTACAAAGGAAGTTGCGTTACGCGGTCCAACCCGGCGCGCGCCGCTCAGTCGCTGATGTCACGAAGGCTTCGGCTGATACCACGACGTCGAGTGCCCATAACTGTCCCCGCATAGATGGTTAGTGCGTATAGGCCAGTGGCCAGTCTCAGATCAAATACCAATATCTCGTTAAACGTGTTATCTTGTAGTAACCGCGAAAGCCGACCAGGGCCAGGCCCACCTCTCTCCTAGGTGGTCTCAACCTGCCCTGTCGCTCCACCTCAAAGTAACAGTCGGGGGCCGTCGGGAACCCAGGCCCACCTCTACCGGGATGGAACCACCTGCCCCTTCAGCCCCCATCTCCAAACAGTAGCATCGGTAATGTAACAATTTAAAGTATATAGTATATGCCCGTGATCACCTCCCGAAGTGATCACGGCCCAGTAGTATAGCATGGCAGACGGACAAGAGTGTAGGGCCATTGATGGAACACTAGCATCCTATACTAAGCAGTAGGATAGCAGGTAAATGTAACAACAGTAGTAGCAAGGACAGGCTATGCAGCAGTATAGGATTAACTGAAAGCAGTAACATGTTACACTACTGTAATGCAAGCAGTAGAGAGTAGAGTAGGCGATATCTGGTGATCAAGGGGGGGGGGGCTTGCCTGGTTGCTCTGGCAAGAAGGAGGGGTCGTCAATAGCGAAGTCGGACGGGGCACCGGCAGCGACGTCGGTCTCGTAGTCTACCGGAGAGAAGAGGGGGGAAGAAACAATGAATACAGAGCAAACAAGGCATCACAAAATATAACAAGGCAATACGCGGTGCCAGGGGTGATCTAACGCAGGGATAGGTGATACTGGCGAAGGGGGAAAACATCCTGGAAAGTATCCCCGGTGTTTCGCGTTTTCGGTCAGATGAACCGGAGGTGAAATGTTGCAAGTTCACTATGCTAGGGACGCATGGCGGATGAACGGGCTGCGTATCTGTATTCGTCTCGTCGTTCTAAGCAACTCTCATGTACAAAGTTTTTCCATCCGAGTTACGGATTAAAAGATATGATTTTCTAAAGTTTTAAATCATTTTTAGAATTTATTTAATTTATTTAATCCAACATTATCCAGAATAGTGCCTGGTGACATCAGCATGACGTAGAGGTGGCGTCAGCGGTCAATGGTCCGCTGACCAGAGTCAAACCTGTCCGGTGGGTCCAGTGGGACCCACCTGTCATAGTCTAAGACTAACTAATCAGGTTTAATCAGTTTAGTTAATTGACTAGGTTAATTACTAATTAGATTAATCTAAATATGATTAATTAACTTAATTAATTCCTTAATTAATTAATTCTTGTAATTATCAATTAATTATTTATTTATTTACTTTTTCTTTTTTTAAACGTTCTGGGGACTAGGCCCCACATGTCATTTGCCCAGGGGGCCTAACGGCCGCTAACGGGCGCTAGGCGAGCGGGCATGGCTACGGGCGAAACCGCAGCCCGCCCAGTAGCGAGGCGCGGCTGAATCGGGGCTGAGCGGCACGGGCGAGCGGTGAAGGGAGGCAATGGCGACCTGTGCGAAGGGCGCCGCGGTGGGGGTAGAGCAGGTTGGTAGTGCGAAGCAGCAGCGCAGCCGCGGCAGGCGAGCAGATGTGGCAGCAAGCAGCCGAGCAGCGGTGGCCATGGGCGTGGGCGGATGGCGACGACGGCTTCGATGGCGACGACAGCTAGCAGCGATGCAGAAGCAGTGGTGGCAGCAGCACTAGGCGGAGCTCGGGGCGGCCTCTGCGAGCAGTGGCGGGGCGCGGGCGTGGCCAGGCGTAGCGACGCACAGCCGGGCGCGGCCTGCGGCGGTGGAGCGTGACCGGCACAGGGGAGGGGACGGTAGGTGCGGGCGGCGTCGGTCACAGAGGGAAAACATGGAAGCGGGTCGCGGGAGCTCACCCCCGATGCCGTGAAGGGGGTCGGCGAGGCTCAGGGAGGCCGTTCGGGGAGGAGGACGAGGAGGCAACGGCGATGGGGCAACTCGAGCAAGGTCCGCGGGCGGCGACTGTGGGCAGCATCGGGCGGAGGGGCGTGGTCGTCGTGGCGCGGCGGGGAGGAGTTCGGCCAGCGGCGAGGTGGTCCGGCGAGTCAGAGCAACGGGCGCCGGCGGGGAGGGGCGCCGGCGTCAGCGCACGGCGTCGTGGTTCGGCCCGATCCAGTTTTGGATCGGGGGGATGGGAACGAGAGGGGGTCGTGCGTGGGGGCGAGTGGGGGAAGTGGGTGTCGGTGGGTTAGGTCACGGGGTGAGGGGATTTGGGAAGTGGGGGTGGCTGGCTGGCTGGTTGGGCCAGCTGGGCCGGCCGGGCAGCCTAGTGGCCGGTTAGGCCGTGGCCCAGGGGGGCGTTTTCCCTTTTCTTTTATTTCTATTTTCTTTATTTTGTTTTATTTTTATTTACTACTTTCCTTTACTATTTTAATTCGTTTTAAAGTATCCAGACACTTTGTAAAAGCACGATTTCTTCACCATAAATACCTAGGCATTAATTGGCACAACCCGAACATTTTAGTTTTAATATTTGAAAACTTTTATTGTTTGCTTGATTTTTTAATTTGAATTTTAATGGTTTCAAACTAACGCGAGATTAGCCATGGTAATCAAGGTGACATGGCATCATTAGCAGAGGTTCACTGTAGCTTAAGTATCCGGGCGTCACAATCCTCCTCCACTACAAGAAATCTCGTCCCGAGATTTAAGAGGGGCAGTAATGGGGAAAGTCTGGTTACGAAATTCTAACGGATCTTCTCGGTCTTGGCTGCTCTTCTTGAAGAAGTTAATCCCTTTCGTTGATGTCTTCAATTCTCTATGTTAGGTCATCATGATGAAGTTGTCGTCCTTCCTTCGGGATCTTCATCGTACTTACGAAAAGGGTAAGGGGTAGCTTCAAAAGGACAGACCTCTAAAAGGTTGCTTATCTGGTGGATAATATTAGGGAAGGTGGCGGAAAGTAACTCTCGAGTTGAAACTTAAGAAATTGTCGAGAGCAAAGTAAGAAGGTACCATGAGAAGTTTCAAACGGATAGGCAAGCGTTCGATGCCTAATCAGAAGGTGAAAGGGGTCCAGAGCAACGAGAATAAGTATTGCGTCTGATACCTGAATAGATCACTTGGCAGGTGGCCCATGAGTTACATAAGAAGTCAAGCGCAAGGAATAACTTTGGAAACCGGGAGTGTACAGGAGGGTAAGGTTTCGATCCCGTGGAACTATGGGTTATGGGCCCACCATGTGGTTAAAAGTAGGAAGGGTGGTGACGTCTTGCACGATCATGTAAGTAAGGATGTCAGAGGGTAGCCTGGCAGTTATGTTGGCAACAACGTCGGTACCAAGGGCGAGGAACGAAGCTTTCCTGCTCGTTGAATGAGGTGGACCATTAGGCAAAGTTCTCGTCCAACAGTGATCTTGAGGGTTTCAGCCTGCTCAATATGCTCCTTGGTTATTACCACATCTCCCAGCTCGGGAACATAAACAGTTTACCCACAATAATATTGGGCGCGCCTACTCTCATGTGTTGTTGGCACAACAAGCGAGGGGATTGATTGCGCCACCTGTTCTCCCAGCTGGGGAACGGTTTTACCGCATTTTTTGCCAGCTGATTTGCTCGAGCTCGAGCTCGCCTCTTTCTGTAGACGTGCTCGATTTAACTTCCTGAGGTGGCGCTCATAGTCTGTGACAACAGTCTTGGGAGCTGGTGGTCTAGCCATACGAATGAAGTGGTCAATCTTTTCCACAGGCACTTTCTCCCTTGGCGGCGGTGGCGGTTTCGGTGCAAAATGGACTTCCACCTCGGCCTTCGATATGGCTACGTTTTCCTCCTCGGACTTGTCGTAAGGCCTCTGCGGAAGAGGCGCGAGGCTTGGACCATATTGAAATCGCTTGCCTCCGCCTGTACCTGCAGTACTACCTCGACTTGTACCGCTACACGCCATAGCTGAGGCGGCTCTCTTCCGTGATTGCTGAGGCGGCGAAGACGGCTGATGTGGCTGAGTTGGAGGAGGAGGAGCGGCCTGAAGCTGTGCCGGACTGTTGGGTAACGTAGTAAATTCAAAAAAATTCCTACGCACACGCAAGATCATGTGATGCATAGCAACAAGAGGGGAGAGTATGACCTACGTACCCTTGTAGATCGCAACAGAAGCGTTGACACAACGTAGAGGAAGTAGTCGTACGTCTTCTTCTCGATCCGACCGATCCAAGCACCGTTACTCCGGCACCTCCGAGTTCTTAGCACACGTACAGCTCGATGACGCTCCCCGGGCTCTGATCCAGCAAAGCTTCGGGGATGAGTTCCGTCAGCACAACGGCGTGGTGACGATGATGATGTTCCACCGAGGCAGGGCTTCGCCTAAGCACTACAACGATATGACCGAGGTGGAATACGGTGGCAGGGGGCACCGCACACGGCTAAGGAACGATCACGAGGATCAACTTGTGTCTTCTAGGGTGCCCCTTGCCTCAGTATATAAAGGAGCCAGGGAGAGGGGGCGGCCGGCCAAGGTGGGCGCGCCAAGGGGGAGTCCTACTCCCATCAGTTGGACAAGGAGAGAGGGGAAAGAGGTGGAAGAGAGGAAGGAAAGGGGGGGGGCGCCCCCCTTCCCTGGTCCTATTCGGACTAGGAAGGGGAGGGGCGCGAGGCCACCTCTTGCCTCCTTCTCTCTTCTCCCTTAAGGCCCATGTAGGCCCAATAAACCCCCGGGGGGGTTCCGGTAACCCCCCGGTACTCCGGAAAAATGCCGATTTCACCCGGAACGATTCCGATGTCCAAATATAGGCTTCCAATATATCAATCTTTACGTCTCGACCATTTCGAGACTCCTCATCATGTCCGTGATCACATCCGGGACTCCGAACAAACTTCGGTACATCAAAAATGCATAAACTCATAATAACTGTCATCGTAACTTTAAGCGTGCGGACCCTACGGTTCGAGAACAATGTAGACATGACCGAGACACATCTCTGGTCAATAACCAATAGCGGGACCTGGATGCCCATATTGGCTCCTACATATTCTACGAATATCTTTATCGGTCAGACCGCATAACAACATACGTTGTTCCTTTTGTCATCGGTATGTTACTTGCCCGAGATTCGATCATCGGTATCCAATACCTAGTTCAATCTCATTACCGGCAAGTCTCTTTACTCGTTCCGTAATACATCATCTCACAACTAACATATTAGTTGTAATGCTTGCAAGGCTTATGTGATGTGCATTACCGAGAGGGCCCAGAGATACCTCTCCGACGATCGGAGTGACAAATCCTAATCTCGAAATACGCCAAGCCAACATGTACCTTTGGAGACACCTGTAATGCTCCTTTATAATCACCCAGTTATGTTGTGACGTTTGGTAGCACCCAAAGTGTTCCTCCAGCAAACGGGAGTTGCATAATCTCATAGTCATAGGAACATGTATAAGTCATGAAGAAAGCAATAACAACATACTAAACGATCGGATGCTAAGCTAATGGAATGGGTCATGTCAATCAGATCATTCAACTAATGATGTGACCTTGTTAATCAAATAACAACTCTTTGTTCATGGTTAGGAAACATAACCATCTTTGGTTAACGAGCTAGTCAAGTAGAGGCATACTAGTGACACTCTGTTTGTCTATGTATTCACACATGTATTATGTTTCCGGTTAATACAATTCTAGCATGAATAATAAACATTTATCATGATATAAGGAAATAAATAATAACTTTATTATTGCCTCTAGGGCATATTTCCTTCAGTCTCCCACTTGCACTAGAGTCAATAATCTAGATTACACAGTAATGATTCTAACACCCATGGAGTCTTGGTGCTAATCATGTTTTGCTCGTGGAAGAGGCTTAGTCAACGTGTCTGCCACATTCAGATTCGTATGTATCTTGCAAATCTCTATGTCTCCCACCTGGACTAGATCCCGGATGGAATTGAAGCGTCTCTTGATGTGCTTGGTTCTCTTGTGAAATTTGGATTCTTTTGCCAAGGCAATTGCACCAGTATTGTCACAAAAGATTTTCATTGGACCTGATGCACTAGGTATGACACCTAGATCGGATATGAACTCCTTCATCCAGACTCCTTCATTTGCTGCTTCCGAAGCAGCTATGTACTCTGCTTCACATGTAGATCCCGCTACGACGCTTTGTTTAGAACTGCACCAACTAACAGCTCCACCGTTTAATGTAAACACGTATCCGGTTTGCGATTTAGAATCGTCTGGATCAGTGTCAAAGCTTGCATCAACGTAACCTTTTACGATGAGCTCTTTGTCACCTCCATATATGAGAAACATATCCTTAGTCCTTTTCAGGTATTTCAGGATGTTCTTGACCGCTGTCCAGTGATCCACTCCTGGATTACTTTGGTACCTCCCTGCTAGACTTATAGCAAGGCACACATCAGGTCTGGTACACAACATTGCATACATGATAGATCCTATGGCTGATGCATAGGGAACATCTTTCATATTCTCTCTATCTTCTACAGTGGTCGGGCATTGAGTCTTACTCAACTTCACACCTTGCAACACAGGCAAGAACCCTTTCTTTGCTTGATCCATTTTGAACTTCTTCAATACTTTGTCAAGGTATGTGGTTTGTGAAAGTCCAATTAAGCGTCTTGATCTATCTCTATAGATCTTAATGCCTAATATGTAAGCAGCTTCACCGAGGTCTTTCATAGAAAAACTTTTATTCAAGTATCCCTTTATGCTATCCAGAAATTGTATATCATTTCCAATTAGTAATATGCCATCCACATATAATATCAGAAATGCGACAGAGCTCCCACTCACTTTCTTGTAAATACAGGCTTCTCCAAAAGTCTGTATTAAACCAAATGCTTTGATCACACTATCAAAACGTTTATTCCAACTCCGAGAGGCTTGCACCAGTCCATAAATGGATCGCTGGAGCTTGCACACTTTGTTAGCTCCCTTTGGATCGAAAAAACCTTCTGGTTGCATCATATACAACTCTTCTTCCAGAAATCCATTCAGGAATGCAGTTTTGACATCCATCTGCCAAATTTCATAATCATAAAATGCGGCAATTGCTAACATGATTCGGACATACTTAAGCATCGCTACGGGTGAGAAGGTCTCATCGTAGTCAATCCCTTGAACTTGCCGAAAACCTTTTGCGACAAGTCGAGCTTTGTAGACAGTAATATTACCGTCAGGGTCAGTCTTCTTCTTGAAGATCCATTTATTCTCAATTGCTTGCCGATCATTGGGCAAGTCAACCAAAGTCCATACTTTGTTCTCATACATGGATCCCACCTCAGATTTCATGGCTTCAAGCCACTTTGCGGAATCTGGGCTCACCATCGCTTCTTCATAGTTCGTAGGTTCATCATGATCTAGTAGCATGACTTCCAGAACGGGATTACCGTACCACTCTGGTGCGGATCTTACTCTGGTTGATCTACGAGGTTCAGTAGTATCTTGTTCTGAAGTTTCATGATCATCATCATTAGCTTCCTCACTAACTGGTGTAGGTGTCATAGAAACAGTTTTCTGTGATGTACTACTTTCCAATAAGAGAGCAGCTACAGTTACCTCGTCAAGTTCTACTTTCCTCCCACTCACTTCTTTCGAGAGAAACTCCTTCTCCAGAAAGTTTTCGAATTTAGCAACAAAGAGTCTTGCCTTCGGATCTGTGATAGAAGGTGTATCCAATAGTTTCCTTTGGATATCCTATGAAGACACATTTCTCCGATTTGGGTTCGAGCTTATCAGGTTGAAGCTTTTTCACATAAGCATCGCAGCCCCAAACTTTCAGAAACGACAACTTTGGTTTCTTGCCAAACCACAGTTCATAAGGCGTCGTCTCAATGGATTTTGATGGTGCCCTATTTAACGTGAATGCGGCCGTCTCTAGAGCGTATCCCCAAAACGATAGCGGTAAATCAGTAAGAGACATCATAGATCGCACCATATCCAGTAAAGTACGATTACGACGTTCGGACACACCATTACGCTGAGGTGTTCCGGGTGGCGTGAGTTGCGAAACTATTCCACAATTTTTCAAATGTACACCAAACTCGTAACTCAAATATTCTCCTCCACGATCAGATCGTAGAAACTTTATTTTCTTGTTACGATGATTTTCAACTTCACTCTGAAATTCCTTGAACTTTTCAAATGTTTCAGACTTATGTTTCATTAAGTAGATATACCCATATCTGCTTAAATCATCTGTGAAGGTGAGAAAATAATGATATCCGCCACGAGCCTCAATATTCATCGGACCACATACATCTGTATGTATGATTTCTAACAAATCTGTTGCTCTCTCCATAGTACCGGAGAACGGCGTTTTAGTCATCTTGCCCATGAGGCACGGTTCGCAAGTACCAAGTGATTCATAATCAAGTGGTTCCAAAAGTCCATCAGTATGGAGTTTCTTCATGCGCTTTACACCGATATGACCTAAACGGCAGTGCCACAAATAAGTTGCACTCTCATTATCAACTCTGCATCTTTTGGCTTCAACATTATGAATATGTGTGTTACTACTATCGAGATTCAACAAGAATAGACCACTCTTCAAGGGTGCATGACCATAAAAGATATTACTCATATAAATAGAACAACCATTATTCTCTGATTTGAATGAATAACCGTCTCGCATTAAACAAGATCCAGATATAATGTTCATGCTCAACGCTGGCACCAAATAACAATTATTTAGGTCTAATACTAATCCCGAAGGTAGATGTAGAGGTAGCGTGCCGACCGCGATCACATCGACTTTGGAACCGTTTCCCACGCGCATCGTCACCTCGTCCTTAGCCAATCTTCGCTTAATCCGTAGTCCCTGTTCCGAGTTGCAAATATTAGCAACAGAACCAGTATCAAATACCCAGGTGCTACTGCGAGCATTAGTAAGGTACACATCAATAACATGTATATCACATATACCTTTGTTCACCTTGCCATCCTTCTTATCCGCCAAATACTTGGGGCAGTTCCGCTTGCAGTGACCAGTCTGCTTGCAATAGAAGCACTCAGTTTCAGGCTTAGGTCCAGGTTTGGGTTTCTTCTCTTGAGTAGCAACTTGCTTGCCGTTCTTTTTGAAGTTCCCCTTCTTCTTCCCTTTGCCCTTTTTCTTGAAACTAGTGGTCTTGTTGACCATCAACACTTGATGCTCCTTCTTGATTTCTACCTCCGCAGCTTTCAGCATCGCGAAGAGCTCGGGAATAGTCTTATTCATCCCTTGCATATTATAGTTCATCACGAAGCTCTTGTAGCTTGGTGGCAGTGATTGGAGAATTCTGTCAAGGACGCAATCATCTGGAAGATTAACTCCCAATTGAATCAAGTGATTATTATACCCAGACATTTTGAGTATATGCTCACTAACAGAACTGTTCTCTTCCATCTTGCAGCTATAGAACTTATTGGAGACTTCATATCTCTCAATCCGGGCATTTTCTTGAAATATTAACTTCAACTCCTGGAACATCTCATATGCTCCATGACGTTCAAAACGTCGTTGAAGTCCCGATTCTAAGCCGTAAAGCATGGCACACTGAACTATCGAGTAGTCATCAGCTTTGCTCTGTCAGACGTTCATAACATCCGGCGTCGCTCCTGCAGCAGACCTGGCACCCAGCGGTGCTTCCAGGACGTAATTCTTCTGTGCAGCAATGAGGATAATCCTCAAGTTATGGACCCAGTCCGTGTAATTGCTACCATCATCTTTCAACTTTGCTTTCTCAAGGAACGCATTAAAATTCAATGGAACAACAGCACGAGCCATCCATCTACAATCAAACATAAACAAGCAAGATACTAATCAGGTACTAAGTTTCATGATAAATTTAAGTTCAGTTAATTTACTTAAAGAACTCCCACTTAGATAGACATCCCTCTAATCCTCTAAGTGATTACGTGATCCAAATCAACTAAACCATGTCCGATCATCACGTGAGATGGAGTAGTTTCATTGGTGAACATCATTATGTTGATCATATCTACTATATCATTCACGCTCGACCTTTCGGTCTCCGTGTTCCGAGGCCATATCTGTATATGCTTGGCTCGTCAAGTATAACCTGAGTATTCCGCGTGTGCAACTGTTTTGCACCCGTTGTATTTGAACGTAGAACCTATCACACCTGATCATCACGTGGTGTCTCAGCCCGAAGAACTTTCGCAACGGTGCATACTCAGGGAGAACACTTCTTGATAATTTAGTGAGAGATCATCTTATAATGCTACCGTCAATCAAAGCAAGATAAGATGCATAAAAGATAAACATCACATGCAATCAATATAAGTGATATGATATGGCCATCATCATCTTGTGCTTGTGATCTCCATCTCCGAAGCACCGTCGTGATCACCATCGTCACCGGCGTGACACCTTGATCTCCATCGTAGCATCGTTGTTGTCTCGCCAAGCTTGTGCTTCTACGACTATCGCTACCGTTTAGTGATAAAGTAAAGCATTACATCGCGATTGCATTGCATACAATAAAGCAACAACCATATGGCTCCTGCCGGTTGCCGATAACTCGGTTACAAAACATGATCATCTCATACAATACAATTCAGCATCATGTCTTGACCATATCACATCACAACATGCCCTGCAAAAACAAGTTAGACGTCCTCTACTTTGTTGTTGCAAGTTTTACGTGGCTGCTACGGGCTTCAGTAAGAACCAATCTCACCTACGCATCAAAACCACAATGATAGTTTGTCAATTTGACTCCGTTTTAACCTTCGCAAGGACCGGGCGTAGCCACACTTGGTTCAACTAAAGTTGGAGAAACTGTCACCCACAAGCCACCTCTGTGCAAAGCACGTCGGGAGAACCGGTCTCGCGTAAGCGTACGCGTAATGTTGGTCTGGGCCGCTTCATCCAACAATACCACCGAACCAAAGTATGACATGCTGGTAGGCAGTATGACTTATATCGCCCACAACTCACTTGTGTTCTACTCGTGCATATAACATCAACATATAAAACCTAGGCTCGGATACCACTGTTAGGTTTCGTAGTAATTTCAAAAAATTTCCTACGCACACGCAAGATCATGTGATGCATAGCGACGAGAGGGGAGAGTATGATCTACATACCTAGTAGATCGACAACGGAAGCGTTGACACAACGTAGAGGAAGTAGTCGTATGTCTTCTTCCCGATCCGACCGATCCAAGCACCGTTACTCCGGCACCTCCGAGTTCTTAGCACACGTACAACTCGATGATGCTCCCCGGGCTCCGATCCAGCAAATCTTCGGGGATGAGTTCCGTCAGGACAACGGCGTGGTGATGATGATGATGTTCCACCGATGCAGGGCTTCGCCTAAGCACTACAACGATATGACCGAGGTGGAATATGGTGGCAGGGGGCCCCGCACACGGCTAAGGAATGATCACGAGGATCAACTTGTGTCTTCTAGGGTGCCCCTTGCCTCAGTATATAAAGGAGACAGGGAGAGGGGGCGGCCGGCCAAGGTGGGCGCGCCAAGGGGGAGTCCTACTCCCATCAGTTGGACAAGGAGAGAGGGGAAAGAGGTGGAAGAGAGGAAGGAAAGGGGGGGGGGTGCCGCCCCCCTTCCCTTGTCCTATTCGGACTAGGAAGGGGAGGGGCACGCGGCCACCTCTTGCCTCCTTCTCTCTTCTCCCTTAAGGCCCATGTAGGCCCAATAAACCCCCGGGGGGGTTCCGGTAACCCCCCGGTACTCCGAAAAAATGCCGATTTCACCCGGAACGATTCCGATGTCCAAATATAGGCTTCCAATATATCAATCTTTACGTCTCGACCATTTCGAGACTCCTCGTCATGTCCATGATCACATCCGGGACTCCGAACAAACTTCGGTACATCAAAAATGCATAAACTCATAATAACTGTCATCGTAACTTTAAGCGTGCGGACCCTATGGTTCGAGAACAATGTAGACATGACCGAGACACATCTCTGGTCAATAACCAATAGCGGGACCTGGATGCCCATATTGGCTCCTACATATTCTACGAAGATCTTTATCGGTCAAACTGCATAACAACATACGTTGTTCCTTTTGTCATCGGTATGTTACTTGCCCGAGATTCGATTGTCGGTATCCAATACCTAGTTCAATCTCGTTACTGGCAAGTCTCTTTACTCGTTCCGTAATACATCATCTCACAACTAACATATTAGTTGTAATGCTTGCAAGGCTTATGTGATGTGCATTACCGAGAGGGCCCAGAGATACCTCTCCGACGATTGGAGTGACAAATCCTAATCTCGAAATACGACAACCCAACATGTACCTTTGGAGACACCTGTAATGCTCCTTTATAATCACCCAGTTATGTTGTGACGTTTGGTAGCACCCAAAGTGTTCCTCCGGCAAACGGGAGTTGCATAATCTCATAGTCATAGGAACATGTATAAGTCATGAAGAAAGCAATAGCAACATACTAAATGATCGGATGCTAAGCTAATGGAATGGGTCATGTCAATCAGATCATTCAACTAATGATGTGACCTCATTAATCAAATAACAACTCTTTGTTCATGGTTAGGAAACATAACCATCTTTGATTAATGAGATAGTCAAGTAGAGGCATACTAGTGACACTCTGTTTGTCTATGTATTCACACATCTATTATGTTTCCGGATAATACAATTCTAGCATGAATAATAAACATTTATCATGATATAAGGAAATAAATAATAACTTTATTATTGCCTCTAGGGCATATTTCCTTCACGGACTTGGAGGAGGAGTGGCCTGAAGCTGTGCCGGACTTGGCGGAGGAGTGGCCTGACGCATTCCCGGACTTGGAGGAGGAGTGGCCTGAAGCAGTGCCGGACTTGGAGGAGGAGTGGCCTGATGCGTTGGTGGACCTGCAGGAGCGGGAGTCTGCTGACTCGGGGGCGGACTGCGATGAGGAGTCGGATGACGCGGTGTCGGTGGCCTTCGAAAGATGATGCAATCCTTTCTCCATAGGATGATACGATGGTTGGCCTCTCCTAGTGTGTGCTCATCATCACCTCCAGGAATGTCAAGCTCTAGCCCCGAATATTGGTCCACCACCTCATCAACCAACACACGAGCATAGCCCGCTGGAATTGGGTTGCAATGGAAGGTTGCCTCAGGGGGATTTTTAAAAGCAAGGGCATCCGCCACCTTCATGGATATTTTCTTCATTTTGAAGTGTAGCTCGCAGTTAGTGTTCTCCATGATGTCATCCACTAGGTAGCTATCCAGCAATGCGTCGCCCGGGGTGGAACCCACGCTGCTTCTCGGCATGGATGGGACGGTGCTATCCATTGGTGGATCATCCGCTAGCTGCTGAGACCCCCTTTGATGGCTAAGTGAGTCGATCTGCTCCTGCTGCCGCTGGAATTTGATTGCCAAGTCCGCCTGCGCTGATTCTAGGCCTTGAAGGCTTTCATAGTCTAGCTTCCTCTGCTCCTCCTCCATATTCCTCTTCTTATCCTCCGCAATCTTCTTTCTCGCACGGGTTCTGTAGTCGGCGTTCCAGTCCGAAAACCCCTCATACCACGGAATAGCGCCCATGCCTCGTGTTCTTCCCGGGTGTTCAGGATTTCCCAGGGCACGCGTAAGCTCGTCGTTCTCTCTATTGGGCTCGAACAACCCGGAACGAGCCTCTTCTATTGCAACAAGTAGCTTATCTTTGGCTCCGTCCAAACATGCCTTCTTGGAAACTTTGCCTGTCTTCGGGTCCAACTCCCCCCATGCGCATAGAACCAAGTCCTGCACCTGGGGGGCCAGCTCAATGTTTCTGGAGTGACACCTGCATCCAACATCTCTTTCTCAGACTTATCCCACTTAGGCATTCCCACCGCATAGCCACCTGGCCCAGCTTATGGAACTTATCCTTTTTTGCGGCATTGGCCTTGTTTATTCTCGACCGTTCCTTAGATAATTCCGAATCCTTTAATTTCACGAAATCGTCCCAATGAGCACTTTGGTTCTCTAGTGTTCCCTCGAATACTGGAGTCTTCCTTCCTCCGTTGACGTACTTGGCCCATTCACGAATCTTGTGGTTCTTGAATGCAATCGCCATCTTCCTAAAAGCAGCGTCCTTGACTTTCTCCACATCTTCTTTTGTGAAATGATCTGGTAGGGTGAAATGTTCCATGAGCGTTTCCCAAAGAAACTGTTTTTGTCTGTCGTCGACAAAAGTAACTCCTGGACGTGGCTTTGATGGCTCTCTCCATTCTTGAAGGGAGATCGGGAGTTGGTCCTTCACAAGAACTCCGCACTGACGAACGAACTTGTCCACAATCTTCTTAGGCGCGAATGGTTCGCCATTAGGTCTGATTGCCTCGATATTGTACTTTACGCCCTCCTTCAACTTTTTGTTCGGGCCTCGTTTCGTCCTGTTGCCTGAAGATTTGCTCGATCCAGATGGCTGAAAGAAGAAAGATCGATTCTTTAATATATCTTCAAGTCATTTAAAACATGTGATGATCACCAGATGCCTGCTTATATAAATATATATACCTCGCCAGTCTTTGTTGTTTCAAGATCAACACTTTCTTTGTCATGTTCATAGTTCACGACTTCATCAATTCGATCGTCGCGATCGAATATCATATCACCCTCCCCGGTGTTGTTTAGATATTCGGAGCCGTCATAATCTTCTTCATTCTGATCATCATCTGGCCCGCGAGGATTGCGTATGATATTGCACAGGGCCTCTTCTCCCTCTCTGCCGGTATTGTCCGCCATAGGTTTTGTTTAACTAATCCAAAAGAAATATATTCAAATTAGAATGCATGTATGCAATCAATTAATAAGGAAAAACTGAATCAATCATAGTACATAATAAGCATCATCGAATAAAATCTTGAATACGTCGTCTCTAGATATAATCTGGAATACATTGTCTCGAATAATAGATATAATCTCGAATACATTGTCTCGAATAATAGATATAATCTCGAATACATCGTCTCGAATAATATATAATCTCGAATACATCATCTCGAATATTATATATTGAGTACATCACTGGCTAGGTAGCTAATAAAGATCGAATACTACAGAAGAATCTAGGACACTCACGGTTCCTGCGGCGCGGGCGGTGGACACCCAAAGAGAAGGAACCCTCACAGGATCATAGTTGAAGTGAGATCCCTGAAGAAACTGCCAGGTATTGGAGAACCTGCCGCCCTCTAACGCAACCATGTAGCGATCGATGTGCTCATCCTCCTCCCTGACACGGCGACGTACCACCTCCGGCGGGGCCGGTTCCCTCTGCACCGAAACTGGCCCATGCAAACGCCACCAAACGAGATCAGGGTCGACGACGGGACCCGAGGCCAGGTTCCTCATCAAGCGGCGCGCCCCTCCAGGCAGCACTTCCCAGTGCCAGCCCGGCGGAGCCCAATCTCGGACATGGGTCAGCCGGACGTCTTCGCGGACGGGTCGATGGCGAGGATGCGGGCCGGGCATCGTCGAGAACAAATACTAGCTATATGCCCGCAAAAAGTAACATTTTTTTAATGATTGGATTTTCATAACTAAAATTTCTAACATTTCTATATAACTAACATTCCTATAACATTTCTAACAATGCTATATAACTAACATTTCTATAACATATTTAATATTTCTATAACTAAAAAACAGAAGAAAAAAATTATAACATTTCTATATATATAACTATCATTTGTATAACATTTCTAATATTTCTATAACTAAAAAAAGAAAAATTTCTAACTTTTTTATAACTATTTCTATAACTAAAAAATAGAAAAATTTCTAACAATTCTAACATTTCTATAACATTTCTAACAATGCTATATAACTAACTATTTCTCTAACTAAAAAAAGAAAAATTTCTAACAATGCTATGTGTGTGTGTGTGTGCTCACCGGCGAGGCGAGAGGCGACGGGGGGCGACGACAGGGACGGCGACGGGCGCGGCGACGACGGGGATGGTGATGACGGGGACAGGGACGGGGCAGCGACGACGGGGACGGGCCGGGGCGCGCGGCGACGACGGGGACGGGCCGGGGCGCGTGGCAACGACGGGGACGTGGCGGCGATGACGGGGACGGGGACGACGCGGGATGGGCCGGGACGGCGCGGCGGTGACGACGGGGATAGGGACGACGGGGCGGCGACGACGGGGACGCAGGCGGCGACGAGGGTTATGGAGACGGGGGCGGCGGGCGACGGGGCAGAGGAGAAGAATCAGAGGAGAAACTGAAAATTTTGAAGTGTTTAGTTATATAGGATGGACCTTTAGTACTGGTTGGAGCCACCAACCGGTACTAAAGGCCTGTTTTGGCCAGGCCAAGCGGCGGGAACAGCACCCCTTTAGTGCCGGGTGGTGGCTCCAACCGGTACTAAAGGCCCCCCCTTTAGTACCGGTTGGTGCTACCACCCGGCACTAAAGGGGGTGCGCTGGCGCAGGTGCGGTGCGAAATGTTTAGTCCCACCTCACTAGCCGAGGGGCGTCCGCACTGGTTTATAAGCCCTAGTGCGGTAGCTCCCTCGAGCTCCTCTCCAAAGCAGGCCTACTGGGCATAAATGTTCTGTGCAGCCCTATGGGCCTACTGGGCCTTTACGGGCCTGCATCCTGGCCCAACAACAGGTTGGGTTTCTAGTCGTATGCAGGCCGCTGTGGCGCAGTAGGTGGGCTTTTTTTTCTTATTTTTTTGCTTTATTTATTTTTGTTTGAGTTGTTTTTTTGCTGTATTTAGAGTTTCTTTGTGAATATTTTTGCTTTAGGTACAAAAAATTACAAACTTTCTGTTAGTACCGGTAGTTTACAAATTTGAATAGTTTAAATTTTGATTTATTTGAAATTTGTGTGAATCACTAGTTTGTGAATAACTTAACTTTGAGAATAGATTTTTCAGTGATTCTTTTTTCTTATGTTTAATATTAGTGTGTTTTATCATTATATTCAATTTGGTAATGCTTTGGTTATTTAAAAAAATGAAATGCCTTTTGTAACGGATGAGTTTTCGTCCGAAACCCTGATACTTCGAAAGAGATTGTCCATTTAGTACACGAAGTGCATCCAGTTTTTGCGGTAACCCTCTCTACTTTTTTGCACATGCTATGTGGGTGAAATTATGATACCATGCCAACTTTCAACCTTTTCTGAGTTCATTTGAAATGCTTTTCAATTTCAGGGTCATTTAGCTTTAAAAAACCCAGTAAAGGCATGAAAGAATTTGTTTGCACATAAAATTTCTTCGCGTTTCAAATGCCAAAACACATAACTACCCTAACTATTACAGAGATTCCCTCCAGGGTGTGAAACACAGAAGAAAGGGATGATAGTGAAGCCGATCACATCCCAGATCTTTGGGTGTGAAACTTTTTCTTCGCGTGTGTCCCTTTGCGCCGTAACCATGGAAAATCTTCATTATTTAACGGGATGCTCGGGTCAATATTCAATGTGAATGGAGCAATTTCATCAAACTTTTCATAATCTTCTGACATGTCTGTCTTGTCATCCACTCCCATGATGTTTCTCTTCCCAGAAAGAACTATGTGCCGCTTTGGCTCATCGTATGATGCATTCGCTTCCTTATCTTTTCTTTTTCTTGGCTTGGTAGACATGTCCTTCACATAGAAAACTTATGCCACATCATTGGCTAGGACGAATGGTTCGTCTGCATACGCAAGATTGTTGAGATCCACAGTTGTCATTCCGTACTGCGAGTCTTCCGTTACCCCGCCTCGTGTCATATTGACCCATTTGCACCGAAACAAAGGGACCTTCAAACCACGTCGATAGTCAAGTTCCTATATGTCCTGTATATAACCATAATATGTTTCCTTTCCTGTCTTGGTTTCTGCATCAAAGCGGACACCACTGTTTTGATTGGTGCTCTTCTTATCTTGGGCGATCGTGTAAAATGTATTACCATTTATCTCGTACGCTTTGAAAGTCATTATATTCGAAGATGGTAACTGGGACAACAAGTAAAAGTCATCTTCAATAGAGGCGTCATGCATGGTACATGTCTGCAACCAGCTGGCGAAACTCCTGGTTTGTTCACGTGTAATCCAGTCATCAGACCGCTCCAGGTGTTTGGAGCGTAGCAAATTCTTGTGTTCATCCATATACGGAGCCACCAAGGCGGAATTCTGTAGAACTGTGTAGTGTGCTTCAATGAGAGAATGTCCATCCATACATATTATTTGTTCCCCTCCTAGCGTGCCTTTTCCATCCAGTCTGCCCTTTTGCCGTGATTCAGGAACACCAATCGGCTTAAGGTCAGGAATAAAGTCAATACAAAACTCAATGACCTCCTCATTTTCATGGCCCTTAGAGATGCTTCCTTCTGGCCTAGCATGGTTATGAACATATTTATTTAAGACTCCCATGAACCTCTCAAACGGGAACATATTGTGTAGAAATACAAGATCCAAAACGTTAATCTCTTCGCATAGGTGAGCTAGGACGTGCGTCATGATGTTGAAGAAGGATGGTGGGAACACCAACTCGAAACTGACAAGACATTGCACCAAATCATTCTCTAACCTTGGTATGATTTCTGGATCGATTACCTTCTAAGAGATTGCATTGAGAAATGCACATAGCTTCACAATGGCTAATCGAACGTTTTCCGGTAGAAGCCCCCTCAATGCAACCGGAATCAGTTGTGTCATAATCACGTGGCAGTCATGAGACTTTAGGTTCTGGAACTTTTTCTCTGTCATGTTTATTATTCCCTTTATATTCGACGAGAAGCCAGACGGTACCTTAATACTAAGCAGGCATTCAAAGAAGATTTCCTTCTCTTCTTTGGTAAGAGCGTAGCTTGCATGACCCTGATGTATGCCGTCTTTTCCGTGCATACATTGCTGGTCCTCCCGTGCCTCAGGTGTATCTTTTGTCTTCCCATGCACGCCCAAGAAGCCAAGCAGGGTCACACAAAGATTCTTCGTCACGTGCATCACGTCGATTGCGGAGCGGACCTCTAGGTCTTCCCAATAGGGCAGGTCCCAAAATATAGATTTCTTCTTCCACATGGGTGCGCGTCCGTCAGCGTCATTCGGAACAGGTTGTCCACCAGGACCCTTTCCAACGACCACCTTCAAATCCTTGACCATATCATGTACATCAGCACCAGTATGGTGGCAAGGCTTCATCCGGTGATCTGCCTCACCAGAGAAATGCTTGTCTTTCTTTCTTACGGGATACCTGCTCGGAATAAATCGACGATGTCCCAGGTACACATTCTTCTTACAATTAGCCAAATATATACTGTCGGTATCGTCCAAACAGTGCATGCATGCGCGGTATCCCTTATTTGTCTGTCCTGAAAGGTTACTGAGAGGAGGCCAATCATTGATGGTCACGAACAGCAACGCCTTTAGGTCAAATTCTTCCCCCATGTGCTCATCCAACGCACGTACACCTGTTCCATTCCACAGTTGTAAGAGTTCTTCAACTAATGGCCTTAGGTACACATCAATGTTGTTGCCGGGTTGCTTAGGGCCTTGGATGAGCACTGGCATCATAATGAACTTCCGCTTCATGCACAACCAAGGAGGAAGGTTATACAAACATAGAGTCACAGGCCAGGTGCTATGGTTGCTGCTCTGCTCCCCAAAAGGATCAATGCCATCTACGCTTAGACCAAACCATACGTTCCTTGCGTCATCTGTGAACTCCTTCCCGTACTTTCTTTTGATTTTTCTCCACTGCGACTCGTTAGCGGGTACTCTCAACTTTCCGTCTTTCTTACGGTCTTCTCTGTGCCATCGCATCGCCTTGGCATGCTCTTTGTTTTGGAACAAACGTTTCAACTGTGGTATTATAGGAGCATACCACATCACCTTGGCAGGAATCTTATTCCTGGGGCGCTCGCCCTCGACATCACCAGGGTCATCACGGCTGATCTTATAGCGCAATGCACCGCATACCGGGCAAGCATTCAAATCCTCGTACTCATGGCGGTAGAGGATGCAATCATTAGGGCATGCATGTATCTTCTGCACCTCTAACCCTAGAGGGCAGACAGCCTTCCTTGCTTGGTACGTACTCTCGGGCAATTCGTTGTCCTTTGGAAGCATATCCTTTATCATTACCAGCAACTTTCCAAATCCCTTGTCAGATACACCATTCTTTGCCTTCCATTGCAGCAATTCCAGTGTGGTGCCCAGCTTTTTCTTGTCACCTTCGCAATTCGGGTACAACAATTTTTTGTGATCCTCTAACATGCGCTGCAACTTCTGCTTCTCCAAATCACTTGCGCAGTTTCTCTTTGCATCGGCAATGGACCGACCTAGATCATCAACGGGCTCATCCGATGCCTCTTCTTTAGCTTCTTCCCGCATTGCCGGCTCAGCTTCTTCCCGCATTACCGGCTCAGCTTCTTCCCTCATTGTTGTATCATCATATTCAGGGAACCCATGGCCAGGATAGCTGTCGTCGTCCTCTTCTTCTTCATTTTCTTCCATCATAACCTCTCTTTCTCCATGCTTGGTCCAAACATTATAGTGGGGCATGAAACCGGACTCAAACAGGTGGACGTGAATGGTTCTTGACGTAGAGTAATTGCAACCATTCTTACAGCCAGCACATGGACAATGCATAAAACCATCCGCTCGCTTGTTTGCCTCAGCCGCAAGCAGAAAAGTACGCACGCCATTAATGAACTCGGAAGAGCATCGGTCATCGTACATCCATTGCCGGCTCATCTTCAATACACAACACTGAAAACATCAAATTAATACAATACATAAAGTTCATACATAAAGAGCATACAACACTTCAATGCAACAAACAAATAACTCTCTAGCTAAAGAATTTAAATGCAACAACAAATGCGATCAAGATCGCAACTAAGGTAACAATTGATCCAACAACATAATGATACCAAGCCTCACTATGAATGGCATATTTTCTAATCTTTCTAATCTTCAAGCGCATTTTCTCCATCTTAATCTTGTGATCATCGACGACATCGGCAACATGCAACTCCAATTCCATCTTCTCCCCCTCAATTCTTTTCAATTTTTCCTTCAAATCCTCGTTTTCTCTTTCAACTAAATTTAACCTCTCCACAATAGGGTCGGTTGGAATTTCGGGTTCAACTACCTCCTACATACAAATATCTATGTCAACTTGATGGGCATAATTTGTCATAAACACGAAATGCAATGAATAGTTTTAAAAGGGAATATACCACATGAGGGCCGACGGGGACAGATATCAAAACCATGGCACTATGCATAACAAACAATGTATGGGTAAGATAATTATACGAGTAACTATATATCCAAATCACACAAACATCATTTTTTTATATAAAACTTCATGAACAAGAGGCTCACCACAAGGTGGTGCCCGCGACGGGACGTTGCGAGCGATCGACGGTGGTTACGACAGAGATTTAGAAGGTACTAAGTAAACCACACCTACATATGCAAAACTAAGTGTTATTTTTGACCTCAAATTGCATATAAATCAAATACTAGCACATATATATAATTCCTCCCAAATTACTAAACTCAAAAATCAATCACTATATAAAGCATTGCACAAGCTAATCTAGCAATGAGAGATGAAAGGAAAGAGTTGCTAACCTTTGTGATCATTTGAATGGATGGGGGCCTTCAAATCTTGGGCAAAATGTGTGATGAGCTTGAGAGGAAGAGGGGAAAGAAGAGAGAGGAGAGGGGAAAGGGGAAGAACAGAGTGTGCTCGGGTGGACGAAGGGTCTATGTAGGACGACCTTTAGTACCAGTTTGTGATACGACCCGGTACTAAAGGTGCTGGAGGGGCCTCGGACTGACAACTTCCTGCCACCACTCACTTTAGTACCGGTTCGTGGCACGAACCGGTGCTAAAGGTTCGCCACGAACCGGTACTAATGAGAGCGGCCCGGCTAGCCGTTGGAACCGGCACTAATGTACACATTAGTGCCGGCTCAAATTCAAACCGGCACTTATGTGCTCCACGTTTGACCCTTTTTCTACTAGTGTTAGTGCCGGTTCGGTAACTGGCACTAAAGTGTGGGCACTAAAGGCCCCCCTCTTTAGTACCGATTCAGCATGAACCGGTGCTAAAGGGCAACCACGTGGCAGAAGCCAGCTCCGGGGGCAGGGAGCCCTTTAGTACCGGTTGGTGACAACAACCGGTATTAAAAGGTTGGGGGGTTTTGGGTTTATGATTTCTTTTTCATTTAATTTTGTGTTTTCCATTTAATTCTTTTTCGTTTGCTGGTATTTTACGATACTACATATTGTACACGTTATGCATATATATAAATAGAATTTCTAGTAGAACCGATCCTATATATATATATATATATATATATATATATATATATATATATATATATATCATCGAATGTCTCACAACCACCATTAATTAATTCACACATATATACACACATGTATATATATACACAATTAGCTAGCTATAAACAATTTCTCCTAATTGGTGCCTTCGGAGCCAGTGGCATTAGCCTAATTGGTGCCTTCGGAGCACGATAACAATTGGAAGTGGTTCATGGGGGCGGTAGCGGGTAAAAGTATTCTCCTTTGGGATCTATGATCTGGTCGAGCAAAAATCCCGCTATTTCCTCTTGAATTGCTTCTGTGCGGTCCTCTGGTAGGAGCTTCTCCCGCACCTCTTTGAACTATTAAGAAGGAGATCAATATGCATGTGTATTAGTTGTGTGACTAGATATCGATAATGGTGTAAAAATTGTGAGTAGTGTTCTGACAAACGTACCCACTCCTGTCTTTGAGATCTGCTCCTTTCGGACGCCATCATGCGAATGTTCTCGCAAACGTAGTATGCACACAGATTATTCCCCGGCCTGCTTCAGGGCCTTTACGAGAATGGAATTTGATCAGATAATAATTAATCAAGCATGATAATTAAAGAGATGGCAGCTAGCTAGTATTACTTAATTACTTACCATGGGTCGATACCATTTCAGATTTCATTTCCATTGGCCTGGAGTGACGCTGATGAACTTTGCCCAAGCCCTGCCCGCCGACAAAGAAAATGAATAAATGGGTTATTAAATAGTTGTTATCAGGAAATGATGAACTAATTAAATAGGCCGAGATATAGTTAATAATGATTGAAATTACCTGTTGACTATCCCCTTCACGATGGTGTACTCAGTTGGTTTCTTAAGTAGTGAGTCTAGTACTTCAACTGTTCCTTCATCAACTCTAATGATTAATAAGATCCAGTGAAATCTGCATGCACACACGTTTGCATGTCTTAATTAAGCGGGCATATGTAAGCAAAAACATGTAGCTAGCTAGTAGGCAAAAACAGAATTTATAGTACAAGACAGTGTGACTCACTCGAAGTTGTAAGGAAGTAGTATATCTTCATTGTATTTGAGGCGCTTGAAGAACTCTAGCATGCTTTCCTCTATACTTTTTCGTAATATGGATCTAATTTCCATGTGTATTCATTAATGGTATTTGGGTCAACGAACCCAATGCCATAGCGTCCACCTTTTTTCATTTCATAAATCTTCATCCTGCATAATACCACAGAAAAGAATATAGTGAGGGTAATTACAGGTAATGGTTGATCAAAATGATCACTAGAGCTAGCTTGAGACTTAAATTACAGAAAGAAATCACTTAGAGACAATAGCAACTGATGATAGATTTGTCGAGTGCGTCTTGATTGTATAATTGAAATAGTTCTAAATACTCAACGGACACAGCTTTCTCATGGTAGTAATGATCCTTCTTGACATTCACCATGAGGGACTGTCGATTGGAAATCTTGGTAATGTCCATGTACCATTGATGCAATTCATACATTCTCAGCTTATTGACCTCATCTGGCTCGACCAATGGTTGGCCCCGGACATATTTCTGTTTTATTTCCTCCTCTCTAGTCGGAGACATGGGCTCGATATCGAGGAGTTGTACAACAGTGATCTTGAGGGTTTCAGCCTGCTCAATATGCTCCTTGGTTATTACCACATCTCCCAGCTCGGGAACATAAACGGTTTGCCCACAATAATATTGGGCGCGCCTACTCTCATGTGTTGTTGGCACAACAAGCGAAGGGATTGATTGCGCCACCTGTTCTCCCAGCTGGGGAACAGTTTTACCGCATGTTTTGCCAGCTGATTTGCTCGACCTCGAGCTCACCTCTTTCTGTAGACGTGCTCGATTTAACTTCCTGAGGTGGCGCTCATAGTCTGTGTCAACAGGCTTGGGAGCTGGTGCGCTAGCCATAAGAATGAAGTGGTCAATCTTTTCCTCAGGCACATTCTCACTTGGCGGCGGTGGCGGTTTCGGTGCAAAATGGGCTTCCACCTCGGCCTTCGATATGGCTGCCTTTTCCTCCTCGGACTTGTCATAAGGCCTCTGCGGAAGAGGCGCGAGGCTGCTTGGACCATATTGAAATCGCTTGCCTCCGCCTGTACCTCCAGTACTACCTCGACTTTTACCGCTACGCACCATAGCTGAGGCGGCTCTCTTCCGTGATTGCTGAGGCGGCGAAGAAGGCTGGCGTGGCTGAGTTGGAGGAGGAGGAGTGGCCTAAAGATGTGCCGGACTTGGAGGAGGCACTACTAGGGAAAAGCCTAGCAGCAGCGCTAGTTTTGGGCCTATTAGTAGCGCGGGGGCCGGCGCTACTAATAAGGCGCTACAGCTAACGTATAGCAGTAGCGCGGGTGCCACCCGCGCTCCGTTAGTAGTAGCGTGGGTAAAAACCCGCGCTACTACTAACCCATGCTTTGAAAAAAAATTGTTTTTTTTGAATTTTTTGCCCGAATTTGCAAATTTCTAAATTATTTTAAGCTCTAAACTCTAATCACCCTCATCTCTGCTCAATTTAATCTCTAATCACCCCTCATCATTCCAAATCTTCTAACTTCCCGGACGTCACCCATCCTCTCACTACTCCAGCCTGAGCATGCTTAACTTCCGGGTTCTATTCTCCCTCGATTCCAAGTCTGCACTTGTTGTTTTCCTGACAATAGTAAGATGTCAATCCTATTAACCCTCGGGAGTTTAGCTTGAGCATGAAGTCACACATTTCACTGTTTGAGTTTAAAATTATTGTTTTATAAAACAATTATTATTTAGTAACACTAATATTTCTTGAATAAGGATTTGACCACATTTAGACCAAAGTTTGACCACAGTTTGACCAGATTTGACCAAAATTCAAAAAAACTAAAATAATTATTTAGTAACACTACTATTCTTCAATAATTATTTAGTAACACTAATAGTTCTTGAATAAGTAGTTTGACCACAGTTTGACCAGATTTGACCAAAATTAAAAAAAAAACTGAAATTTGAGCATAACTTTTTTTCCTTTTAGAATTTGAGGATTCTAAAAATTTGCAAACAGGATTCGATTTGCTCCTGCTGCCGCTGGAATTTGACTGCCAAGTCCGCGTGTGCTGATTCTAGGCCTTGAAGGCGTTCATAGTCCAGCTTCCTCTGCTCCTCCTCCATCTTCCTCTTCTTCTCCTCTGCAATCTTCTTTCTCGCACGGGTTCTGTAGTCGGCGTTCCAGTCCGAAAACCCCTCATACCACGGAATAGCGCCCTTGCCTCGTGTTCTTCCCGGGTGTTCAGGATTTCCCAGGGCAGGCGTAAGCTCGTCGTTCTCTCTGTTGGGCTGGAACACCCCCGATCGAGCCTCTTCTATTGCAATAAGTAGCTTATCTTCGGCTCCGTCCAGACATGCCTTCTTTGAAACTTTGCCTGTCTTTGGGTCCAACTCCCCCCCCATGCGCATAGAACCAAGTCCTGCACCTGGGGGGCCAGCTCAATGTTTCTTGAGTGACACCTGCATCCTCCATCTCTTTCTTAGACTTATCCCACTTAGGCATTCCCACCGCATAGCCACCTGGCCCCAGCTTATGGAACTTATCCTTTTTTGTGGCATTGGCCTTGTTTATTCTCGACCGTTCCTTAGATAATTCCGAATCCTTGAATTTCACGAAATCATCCCAATGAGCACTTTGCTTCTCTAGTGTTCCCTCGAATACTTGAGTCTTCCTTCCTCCCTTGACGTACTTGTCCCATTCACGATTCTTATGGTTGTTGAATGCAACCGCCATCTTCCTAAGAGCAGCATCCTTGACTTTCTCCACATCTACATCTGTGAAATGATCTGGTAGGGTGAAATGTTCCATGAGAGTTTTCCTAAGCAGAAGTTTTTGTCTGTCGTCGACAAAAGTAACTCCTGGACGTGGCTTTGCTGGCTCTCTCCATTCTTGAAGAGAGATCGGAAGTTGATCCTTCACAAGAACTCCGCACTGACGAATGAACTTGTCCGCAATCTTCTTAGGCGCTAATGGTTCACCATTAGGTTTGGTGGCCTCGATATTCTACTTTACGCCCTCCTTCAACTTTTTGTTCGGGCCTCGTTTCCTGTTGCCTGAAAATTTGCTCGATCCGGATGGCTGAAAAAAGAAAGATCGATTCGTTAATATATCTTCAAGTCATTTAAAACATGTGATGATCACCAGATGCCTGCTTATATAAATATATATACCTCGCCGGTCTTTGTTGTTTCAAGATCAACATTTTCGTGCTGAACATTTTGATATATTATACGTTTTTTTCTGACATCGTATGCAAAAGTTATAGCCGTTTTACATTTTCCCTACACTTTTTGCAAAACATGTCCAAATTTATGTTTTTAAATTTTCCTAACTAGTAGATGTAGTAACATAACTACATCTCGAAGGATTTTAATTTTTGAAACATTTTGATATATTATACGTTTTTTTCTAACATCGTATGCAAAAGTTATAGACGTTTTTACATTTTCCCTACACTTTTTGCAAAACATGTCCAAATTTAAGTTTTTAAATTTTCCTAACTAGTAGATGTAGTAACATAACTACATCTCGAAGGATTTTAATTTTTGAAGTTTTTATCCTTTTCTTTTGCTTTTTACAAAACCGAAAAGGCGATCCACCGGGGGGGGGGGGCAGAGTTTCAAAATGGGACCTTTAGTAGTAGCGAGGGTTTTTACCCCTCGCTACTACTATGGCATGTCCCGAAGAGGCACGGTTGAGACCTCTTAGTAGTCGCGAGGGGTAAAAACTTAGTAGTAGCGTGGGTTTATAACCCTCGCTACTACTATGGCATGGCCCAGGGGCACGGTAGAGACCGCTTAGTAGTACCGAGGGGTAAAAACCAGTGCTACTGCTATCAACTTAGTAGTAACGAGGGTTAAAAACCCGCGCTACTACTATGGCATGTCCCGCGGGGCACGGTAGAGACCGCTTAGTAGTAGCGAGGGTTAAAAACCGGCGCTACTGCTATCAACTTAGTAGTAGCGAGGGTTAAAAACCCGTGCTACTAGTAAGTAGCAGTAGCGAGGGATATAAACCCGCGCTACTAGTAAGCGTCTATGTATAAGCTTTTCCCTAGTAGTGAGGAGTGGCCTGACGCTTTGCCGGACTTGGAGGAGGAGGAGTGGCCTGAAGCTGCGCCGGACTCGGAGGAGGAGTGGCCTGACGCGTTGGTGGACTTGGAGGAGCGGGAGTCTGTTGACTCGGTGGCAGACTTCGACGAGGAGTCGGATGACGCGGTGTCGGTGGCCTTCAAAAGATGATGCAATCCTTTCTCCATAGGATGATACGATGGTTGGCCTGTCCCAGTGTGTGCTCCTCGTCACCTCCAGGAATGTCAAGCTCTAGCCCCGAATATTGGTCCACCACCTCATCAACCAAGACACGAGCATAGCACGCTGGAATCGGGTTGCAATGGAAGGTTGCCTTGGGGGGATTTGTAAAAGCAACGGCGTCTGCCACCTTCATGGATATGTTCTTCATTTTGAAGTGTAGCTCACAGTTAGTGTTCTCCATGATGTAATCCACTGGGTAGCTATCCAGCAATGCATCGCCCGGGGAGGAACCCACGCTGCTTCTCGGCATGGATGGGACGGTGCTCTCCAGTGCTGGATCATCCGCTAGCTGCTACAGCTGCTGAGACCCCCTTTGCTGGCTAAGTGAGTCGATCTGCTCCTGCTGCTGCTGGAATTTGATTGCCAAGTCCGCGTGCGCTGATTCTAGGCCTTGAAGGCGTTCATAGTCCAGCTTCCTCTGCTCCTCCTCCATCTTCCTCTTCTTCTCCTCCGCAATCTTCTTTCTCGCACGGGTTCTGTAGTCGACGTTCCAGTCCGAAAACCCCTCATACCACGGAATAGCACCCTTGCCTCGTGTTCTTCCCGGGTGTTCAGGATTTCCCAGGGCAGGCGTAAGCTCGTCGTTCTCTCTGTTGGGCTGGAACACCCCCGATCGAGCCTCTTCTATTGCAAGAAGTAGCTTATCTTCGGCTCCGTCCAGACATGCCTTCTTCGAAACTTTGCCTGTCTTCGGTTCCAACTCCCCCCCATGCGCATAGAACCAAGTCCTGCACCTGGGGGGCCAGCTCAATGTTTCTTGAGTGACACCTGCATCCTCCATCTCTTTCTCAAACTTATCCCACTTAGGCATTCCCACCGCATAGCCACCTGGCCCCAGCTTATGGAACTTATCCTTTTTTGTGGCATTGGCCTTGTTTATTCTCGACCGTTCCTTAGATAATTCCGAATCCTTGAATTTCACGAAATCGTCCCAATGAGCACTTTGCTTCTCTAGTGTTCCCTCGAATACTGGAGTCTTCCTTCCTCCCTTGACGTACTTGTCCCATTCATGATTCTTATGGTTGTTGAATGCAACCGCCATCTTCCTAAGAGCAGCGTCCTTGACTTTCTCCACATCTGCATCTGTGAAATGATCTGGTAGGGTGAAATGTTCCATGAGCATTTCCCTAAGCAGAAGTTTTTGTATGTCGTCGACAAAAGAAACTCCTGGACGTGGCTTTGCTGGCTCTCTCCATTCTTGAAGAGAGATCGGAAGTTGGTCCTTCACAAGAACTCCGCACTGACGAATGAACTTGTCCGCAATCTTCTTAGGCGCTAATGGTTCACCATTAGGTTTGATGGCCTCGATATTCTACTTTACGCCCTCCTTCAACTTTTTGTTCGGGCCTCGTTTCCTGTTGCCTGAAAATTTGCTCGATCCGGATGGCTGAAAAAATAAAGATCGATTCGTTAATATATCTTCAAGTCATTTAAAACATGTGATGATCGCCATATGCCTGCTTCTATAAATATATATACCTCGCCGGTCTTTGTTGTTTCAAGATCAACATTTTCGTGCTGAACATTTTGATATAGTATACATTTTTTTCTGACATCGTATGCAAAAGTTATAGCCGTTTTACATTTTCCCTACACTTTTTGCAAAACATGTCCAAATTTAAGTTTTTAAATTTTCCTAACTAGTAGATGTAGTAACATAACTACATCTCGAAGGATTTCAATTTTCGAAACATTTTGATATATTATACGTTTTTTTCTAACATCGTATGCAAAAGTTATAGACGTTTTTACATTTTCCCTACACTTTTTGCAAAACATGTCCAAATTTAAGTTTTTAAATTTTCCTAACTAGTAGATGTAGTAACATAACTACGTCTCGAAGGATTTTAATTTTTGAAGTTTTTATCATTTTCTTTTGCTTTTTACAAAACCGAAAAGGCGATCCACCGGGGGGCAGAGTTTCAAAATGGGACCTTTAGTAGTAGCGAGGGTTTTTACCCCTCGCTACTACTATGGCATGTCCCGAAGAGGCACGGTTGAGACCTCTTAGTAGTAGCGAGGGGTAAAAACTTAGTAGTAGCGTGGGTTTATAACCCTCGCTACTACTATGGCATGGCCCAGGGGCACGGTAGAGACCGCTTAGTAGTACCGAGGGGTAAAAACCAGCGCTACTGCTATCAACTTAGTAGTAGCGAGGGTTAAAAATCCGCGCTACTACTATGGCATGTCCCGCGGGGCACGGTAGAGACCGCTTAGTAGTAGCGAGGGTTAAAAACCGGCGCTACTGCTATCAACTTAGTAGTAGCGAGGGTTAAAAACCCGCGCTACTAGTAAGTAGCAGTAGCGAGGGATATAAACCCGCGCTGCTAGTAAGCGTCTGTGTATGAGCTTTTCCCTAGTAGTGAGGAGTGGCCTGACGCTTTGCCGGACTTGGAGGAGGAGGAGTGGCCTGAAGCTGCGCCGGACTCGGAGGAGTGGCCTGACGCGTTGGTGGACTTGGAGGAGCGGGAGTCTGTTGACTCGGTGGCGGACTTCGACGAGGAGTCGGATGACGCGGTGTCGGTGGCCTTCGAAAGATGATGCAATCCTTTCTCCATAGGATGATACGATGGTTGGCCTCTCCCAGTGTGTGCTCCTCGTCACCTCCAGGAATGTCAAGCTCTAGCCCCGAATATTGGTCCACCACCTCATCAACCAAGACACGAGCATAGCCCGCTGGAATCGGGTTGCAATGGAAGGTTGCCTCGGGGGGATTTGTAAAAGCAACGGCGTCCGCCACCTTCATGGATATGTTCTTCATTTTGAAGTGTAGCTCACAGTTAGTGTTCTCCATGATGTAATCCACTGGGTAGCTATCCAGCAATGCATCGCCCGGGGAGGAACCCACGCTGCTTCTCGGCATGGATGGGACGATGCTATCCAATGCTGGATCATCCGCTAGCTGCTGCAGCTGCTGAGACCCCCTTTGCTGGCTAAGTGAGTCGATCTGCTCCTGCTGCCGCTTGAATTTGACTACCAAGTCCGCGTGCGCTGATTCTAGGCCTTGAAGGCGTTCATAGTCCAGCTTCCTCTACTCCTCCTCCATCTTCCTCTTCTTCTCCTCCGCAATCTTCTTTCTCGCACGGGTTTTGTAGTCGGTGTTCCAGACCGAAAACCCCTCATACCACGGAATAGCGCCCTTGCCTCGTGTTCTTCCCGGGTGTTCAGTATTTCCCAGGGCACGCGTAAGCTCGTCATTCTCTCTATTGGGCTGGAACACCCCCGATCGAGCCTCTTCTATTGCAACAAGTAGCTTATCTTCGGCTCCGTCCAGACATGCCTTCTTCGAAACTTTGCCTCTCTTCGGGTCCAACTCCCCCCCATGCGCATAGAACCAAGTCCTGCACCTGGGGGCCAGCTCAATGTTTCTGGAGTGACACCTGCATCCTCCATCTCTTTCTCAGACTTATCCCACTTAGGCATTCCCACCGCATAGCCACCTGGCCCCAGCTTATGGAACTCATCCTTTTTTGCGGCATTGGCCTTGTTTATTCTCGACCGTTCCTTAGATAATTCCGAATCCTTGAATTTCATGAAATCGTCCCAATGAGCACTTTGCTTCTCTAGTGTTCCCTCGAATACTGGAGTCTTCCTTCCTCCCTTGACGTACTTGTCCCATTCATGATTCTTGTGGTTGTTGAATGCAACCGCCATCTTCCTAAGAGCAGCATCCTTGACTTTCTCCACATCTGCATCTGTGAAATGATCTGGTAGGGTGAAATGTTCCATGAGCGTTTCCCAAAGCAGAAGTTTTTCTCTGTCGTCGACAAAAGTAACTCCTGGACGTGGCTTTGCTGGCTCTCTCCATTCTTGAAGGGAGATCGGGAGTTGGTCCTTCACTAGAACTCCGCACTGACGAATGAACTTGTTCGCAATCTTCTTAGGTGCTAATGGTTCGCCATTAGGTTTGATGGCCTCGATATTCTACTTTACACCCTCCTTCAACTTTTTGTTCGGGCCTCATTTCTTGTTGCCTGAAGATTTGCTCGATCCGGATGGCTGAAAGATGAAAGATCGATTCGTTAATATATCTTCAAGTCATTTAAAACATGTGATGATCACCAGATGTCTGCTTATATAAATATATATACCTCGCTGGTCTTTGTTGTTTCAAGACCAACATTTTCTTCGTCATGTTCGTAGTTCATGACTTCATCAATTCGGTCGTCGTGATCGAATATCATATCACCCTCCCAGGTGTTGTTTAGATATTCGGAGCCGTCATAATCTTCTTCATTCTGATCATCATCTGGCCCGCGAGGATTGCGTATGATATTGAACAGGGCCTTTTCTCCCTCTGTGTCGGTATTGTCCGCCATAGGTTTTATTTAACTAATCCAAAAGAAATATATTCAAATTACAATGCATGGATGCAATCAATTAATAAGGAAAAACTAAATCAATCATAGTACATAATAAGCACCATCGAATATAATCTCGAATACGTCATCTCGAATAATAGATATAATCTCGAATACATCATCTCGAATAATAGATATAATCTCAAATACATCGTCTCGAATAATAGATATAATATCGAATACATCACTAGCTAGCTAGCTAGCAAGCTAATAAAGATCGAATACTACAGAGTAATCTAGGCCACTCGTGGTTCCTGAGGTGCGGGCGGTGGACACCCAGAGAGAAGGAACGATCACTGGATCATAGCTCGGGTGATCTCCCAAAAGAACCTGCCAGGTATTAGAGAACCTGACGTCCATAGCAGCCATGTAGCGATGGGCGTGCTCGTCCTCCTCCCTGACACGGCGACGTACCACCTCCGGCGGGGCCGGCTCCCTCCGCACCGAAAGTGGCCCATGCGAACGCCACCAAAGGAGATCAGGGTCGACGACGGGACCCAGGGCCGGGTTCCTCACCAAGTGTCGCGCCCCTGAAGGTAGCACCTCCCAGTGCCAGCCCGGCGGAGCCCAGTCCCGGACATGGGTCATCTGAACCAGGACGTCATCGCGAACGGGTCGACGGCGAAGATGCGGGCCGGGCATCGTCGACAACAAATACTATATGCCGCAAAAGTAAAGTAACATTTTTTAAATGATGGATTGTGATTTCATATATGCAAATTCTAATTTTTATAACTAAAACTAACATTTCTAATATTTCTATAACTAAAACTAACATTTCTAATATTTCTATAACTAGAAAACATTTCTATATAACTAACATTTCTATATAACTAACATTTCTAATATTTCTATATAACTAACATTTCTATATAACTAACATTTCTAATATTTCTATAACTAAAAAACATTTCTATATAACTAACATTTCTAATAATTATATAACTAAAAAATAGAAAGATTGCTAACATTTGTATAACAATGTGTGGCCGGGGCAGGAGCTCAATGGCGAGGCGCGACGACGGGGGGCGGCGACGGGGACGGGGTGGCGATGACGGGGACGGGGACGGGCCGGGCAGGGACGATGGGAGGACGGGGCGGGGCGCGCCAACGGGGACGACGGGGACGGGGACGGCGACAGCGACGGACGGCGACGGGGGCGGCGACGAGGGGCGGCGGCGGCGGGGCAGAGGAGAAAGAAGCAGAGGGAGGGATGAGAAACTCACAATTTTTTTGAAGTGTTTTCTTATATAGTACAACCTTTAGTACCGGTTGGAGCCACCAACCGGTACTAAAGGTCTGTTTTGGCCAGGCCAAGCGGCGGGAACGGCACCCCTTCAGTACCGGGTGGTGGCTCCAACCGGTACTAAAGACCCCCCCTTTAGTACCGGTTTGAGCCACCACCCGGTACTAAAGGGGGTGCACTGGCGCAGGTGCGGTGCGTCATGTTTAGTCCCACCTCGCTAGCCGAGGGGCGTCCACACTGGTTTATAAGCCCCAGTGCGGTAGCTCCCTCGAGCTCCTCTCCAAAGCAGGCCTACTGGGCCTAAATGTTCTCTGCTGCCCTGTGGGCCTACTGGGACTTTGCGGGTCTTCATCCTGGCCCAACAACATGTTGGGTTTCTAGTCGTATGCAGGCCGCTGTGGCGCAGTATGTGGGCTTTTTTTCTTTTTTTGCTTTATTTAGTTTTGTTTTATTTATTTTTGAGTTGTTTTTTGCTGTATTTAGAGTTTCTTAGTGAATATTTTTGCTTTAGGTACAAAAAATTACAAACTTTCTGTTAGTACCGGTAGTTTACAAATTTGAATAGTTTAAATTTTGAATTATTTGAAATTTGTGTGAATCACTAGTTTGCGAATAACTTAACTTTGAAGATAGATTTTTCAGTGATTCTTTTTTTCTTATGTTTAATATTAGTGTGTTTTATCATTATATTCAATTTGGTAATGCTTAGGTTATTTAAAAAATGAAATGCCTTTGTAATGGATGAGTTTTCGTCCGAAAATTGTCCATTTTGTACACGAAGTGCATCCAGTTTTTGCGGTAATCCTCTCTACTTTTTTGCACATGCTATGTGAGTGAAATTATGATACCATGCCAACTTTCAACCTTTTCTGAGTTCATTTGAAATGCTTTTCAATTTCAGGGTCATTTAGCTGAAAAAATCAGTAAATGCATGAAAGAATTTGCTTGCACATAAAATTTCTTCGCGTTTCAAATGCCAAAACACATAACTAGCTACCCTAACTATTATAGAGATTTCCTCCTGGGTGTGAAACACAGAAGAAAGTGATGATAGTGAAGCCGATCACATCCCAGATCTTTGGGTGTGAAACTTTTTCTTCGTGTGTGTCCCTTTGCGCCGTAGCCATGGAAAATCTTCATCATTTAACTGGATGCTCGGGTGAATATTCATGTGGAGCAATTTCATCAAACTTTTGATAATCTCCTGACATGTCTGTCTTGTCATCCACTCCCAGGATGTTTCTCTTCCCAGAAAGAACTATGTGCCGCTTTGGCTCATCGTATGATGCATTCGCTTCCTTATCTTTTCTTTTTCTCGGCTTGGTAGACATGTCCTTCACATAGAAAACCTATGCCAAATCATTGGTTAGGACGAATGGTTTGTCTGCACACGCAAGATTGTTGAGATCCACTGTTGTCATTCCGTACTGCGGGTCTTCCATTACCCCGCCTCGTGTCATATTGACCCATTTGCACCGAAACAAAGGGACCTTCAAACCACGTCGATAGTCAAGTTCCCATATGTCCTGTATATAACCATAATATGTTTCCTTTCCCGTCTTGGTTTCTGCATCAAAGCGGACACCACTGTTTTGGTTGGTGCTCTTCTTATCTTGGGCGATCGTGTAAAATGTATTACCATTTATCTCATACCCTGTGAAAGTCATTATATTCGAATATGGTAAGTGGGACAGCAAGTGCAGGTCATCTTGAATAGAGGCGTCATGCAATGTACATGTCTGCAACCAGCTGGCGAAACTCCTAGTTTGTTCACGTGTAATCCAGTCATCAGACCGCTTCGGGTGTTTGGAGCGTAGCAAATTCTTGTGTTCATCCATATACGGAGCCACCAAGGCGAAATTCTGTAGAACTGTGTAGTGTGCTTCAGTGAGAGAATGTTCGTCCATACATACTATTTGTTCCCCTCCTGGCGTGCCTTTTCCATCCAGTCTGCCCTTATGCCGTGATTCAGGAACACCAATCGGCTTAAGGTCAGGAATAAAGTCAATACAAAACTCAATGACCACCTCATTTTCATGGCCCTTGGAGATGCTTCCTTCTGGCCTAGCACGGTTATGAACATATTTCTTTAAGACTCCCATGAACCTCTCATAGGGAAACATATTGTGTAGAAATACAGGATCCAAAACGTTAATCTTTTCGCATAGGTGAACTAGGACGTGCGTCATGATGTTGAAGAAGGATGGTGGGAACACCAACTCGAAACTGACAAGACATTGCACCAAATCATTCTCTAACCTTGGTATGATTTCTGGATCGATTACCTTCTAAGAGATTGCATTGAGGAATGCACATAGCTTCACAATGGCTAATCGAACGTTTTCCGGTAGAAGCCCCCTCAATGCAACCGGAAGCAGTTGCATCATAATCATGTGGTAGTCATGAGACTTTAGGTTCTAGAACTTTTTCTCTGCCATATTTATTATTCCCTTTATATTCAACGAGAAGCCAGACGGTACCTTAATACTGAGCAGGCATTCAAAGAAGATTTCCTTCTCTTCTTTGGTAAGAGCGTAGCTTGTATGACCCTGATGTATGCCGTATTTTCCGTGCATACATTGCTGGTCCTCCCGTGCCTCAGGTGTATCTTTTGTCTTCGCATACACGCCCAAGAAGCCAAGCAGAGTCACACAAAGATTCTTCGTCACGTGCATCACGTCGATTACGGAGCGGACCTCTAAGTCTTTCCAATAGGGAAGCTCCCAAAATATAGATTTCTTCTTACACATGGGTGCGCGTCCGTCAGCGTCATTTGGAACAGGTTGTCCACCAGGACCCTTTTCAAAGACCACCTTCAAATCCTTGAACATATCATGTACATCAGCACCAGTACGGTGGCGAGGCTTCGTCTGGTGATCCGCCTCACCTTTGAAATGCTTGCCTTTCTTTCTTACGAGATGCCTGATCGAAAGAAATCGACGATGTCCCAGGTACACATTCTTCTTACAATTAGCCAAATATATACTGTCGGTATCGTCCAAACAGTGCGTGATTGCGCGGTATCCCTTGTTTGTCTGTCCTGAAAGGTTACTGAGAGCAGGCCAATCATTGATGGTCACGAACAGCAACGCCTTTAGGTTAAATTCTTCCCCCATGTGCTCATCCCACGCACGTACACCTGTTACATTCCACAGTTGTAAGAGTTCTTCAACTAATGGCCTTAGGTACACATCAATGTGCTTGCCGGGTTGGTTAGGGCCTTGGATGAGCACTGGCATCATAATGAACTTCCGCTTCATGCACAACCAAGGAGGAAGGTTATACAAACATAGAGTCACAGGCCAGGTGCTATGGTTGCTGCTCTGCTCCCCAAAAGGATTAATGCCATCTGTGCTTAGTCCAAACCATATGTTCCTTGCGTCATCTGCAAACTCCTTCTCGTACTTTCTTTCGATTTTTCTCCACTGCGACCCGTCAGCGGGTACTCTCAACTTTCCGTCTTTCTTACGGTCTTCTCTGTGCCATCGCATCGCCTTGGCATGCTCTTTGTTTTGGAACAAATGTTTCAACTGTGGTATTATAGGAGCATACCACATCACCTTGGCAGGAATCTTCTTCCTGGGGCGCTCACCCTCAACATCACCAGGGTCATCGCGGCTGATCTTATAGCGCAATGCACCGCATATCGGGCAAGCGTTCAAATCCTCGTACTCACGGCGGTAGAGGATGCAATCATTAGGGCATGCATGTATCTTCTGCACCTCTAACCCTAGAGGGCAGACAGCCTTCTTTGCTTGGTACGTTCTCTCGGGCAATTCGTTGTCCTTTGGAAGCATATCCTTTATCATTACCAGCAACTTTCCAAATCCCTTGTCAGATACACCATTCTTTGCCTTCCATTGCAGCAATTCCAGTGTGGTGCCCAGCTTTTTCTTGTCACCATCGCAATTCGGGTACAACAATTTTTTGTGATCCTCTAACATGCGCTGCAACTTCTGCTTCTCCAAATCACTTGCGCAGTTTCTCTTTGCATCGGCAATGGACCGACCTAGATCATCAACGGGCTCATCCGATGCATCTTCTTGAGGTTGTTCCCGCATTGCCGGCTCAGCTTCTTCCCGCATTACCGGCTCAGCTTCTTCCCTCATTGTTGTATCATCATATTCGGGGAACCCATGGCCAGGATAGCTGTCGTCGTCCTCTTCTTCTTCATTTTCTTCCATCATAACCTCTCTTTCTCCATGCTTGGTCCAAACATTATAGTGGGGCATGAAACCGGACTCAAACAGGTGGACGTGAATGGTTCTTGAAATAGAGTAATTGCGACCATTCTTACAGCCAGCACATGGACAATGCATAAAACCATCCGCTCGCTTGTTTGCCTCAGCCGCAAGCAGAAAAGTACGCACGCCATTAATGAACTCGGAAGAGCATCGGTCATCGTACATCCATTGCCGGCTCATCTTCAATACACAACACTGAAAACATCAAATTAATACAATACATAAAGTTCATACATAAAGTTCATACATAAAGAGCATACAACACTTCAATGCAACAAACAAATAACTCTCTAGCTAAAGAATTTAAATGCAACAACAAATGCGATCAAGATCGCAACTAAGGTAACAATTGATCCAACAACATAATGATACCAAGCCTCACTATGAATGGCATATTTTCTAATCTTTCTAATCTTCAAGCGCATTTTCTCCATCTTAATCTTGTGATCATCGACGACATCGGCAACATGCAACTCCAATTCCATCTTCTCCCCCTCAATTCTTTTCAATTTTTCCTTCAAATCCTCGTTTTCTCTTTCAACTAAATTTAACCTCTCCACAATAGGGTCGGTTGGAATTTCGGGTTCAACTACCTCCTACATACAAATATCTATGTCAACTTGATGGGCATAATTTGTCATAAACATGAAATGCAATGAATAGTTTTAAAAGGGAATATACCACATCCGAATCATAACCCGGACGAGGGCCGACGGGGACGGATATCAAAACCATGGCACTATGCATAACAAACAACGTATGGGTAAGATAATTATACGAGTAACTATATATCCAAATCACACAAACATCATTTTTTTTATATAAAACTTCATGAACAAGAGGCTCACCACAAGGTGGTGCCGGCGACGGGACGTTGCGAGCGATCGACGGTGGTTACGACGGAGATTTAGAAGGTACTAAGTAAACCACACCTACATATGCAAAACTAAGTGTTATTTTTGACCTCAAATTGCATATAAATCAAATACTAGCACATATATATAATTCCTCCCAAATTACTAAACTCAAAAATCAATCACTATATAAAGCATTGCACAAGCTAATCTAGCAATGAGAGATGAAAGGAAAGAGTTGCTAACCTTTGTGATCATTTGAATGGATGGGGGCCTTCAAATCTTGGGCAAAATGTGTGATGAGCTTGAGAGGAAGAGGGGAAAGAACAGAGAGGAGAGGGGAAAGGGGAAGAACAGAGTGTGCTCGGGTGGACGAAGGGTCTATGTAGGACGACCTTTAGTACCGGTTTGAGATACGACCCGGTACTAAAGGTGCTGGAGGGGCCTCGGACTGACAACATCCTGCCACCACTCACTTTAGTACCGGTTCGTGGCACGAACCGGTGCTAAAGGTTCGCCACGAACCGGTACTAATGAGAGCGGCCCGGCTAGCCGTTGGAACCGGCACTAATGTACACATTAGTGCCGGCTCGAATTCAAACCGGCACTTATGTGCTCCACGTTTGACCCTTTTTCTACTAGTGTTAGTGCCGGTTCGGTAACCGGCACTAAAGTGTGGGCACTAAAGGTCCCCCTCTTTAGTACCGATTCAGCACGAACCGGTGCTAAAGGGCAACCACGTGGCAGGAGCCAGCTCCGGGGGCAGGGAGCCCTTTAGTACCGGTTGGTGACACCAACCGGTATTAAAAGGTTGGGGGGTTTTGGGTTTATGATTTCTTTTTCATTTAATTTTGTGTTTTCCATTTAATTCTTTTTTGTTTGCTGGTATTTTACGATACTACATATTGTACACGTTATGCATATATATAAATAGAATTTCTAGTTGAACCGATCCTATATATATATATATACATATATATATATGTATATATATATATATATATATATATATATATCATCGAATGTCTCACAACCACCATTAATTAATTCACACATATATACACAAATGTATATATATACACAATTAGCTAGCTATATACAATTTCTCCTAATTGGTGCCTTCGGAGCCAGTGGCATTAGCCTAATTGGTGCCTTCGGAGCACGATAACAATTGGAAGTGGTTCATGGGGGCGGTAGCGGGTAAAAGTATTCTCCTTTGGGATCTATGACCTGGTCGAGCAAAAATCCCGCTATTTCCTCTTGAATTGCTTCTGTGCGGTCCTCTGGTAGGAGCTTCTCCCGCACCTCTTTGAACTGTTAAGAAGGAGATCAATATGCATGTGTATTAGTTGTGTGACTAGATATCAATAATGGTGTAAAAATTGTGAATAGTGTTCTGACAAACGTACCCACTCATGTCTTTGAGATCTGCTCCTTTCGGACGCCATCATGCGAATGTTCTCGCAAACGTAGTATGCACACAGATTATTCCCCGGCGCCTGCTTCAGGGCCTTTATGAGAATGGAATTTGATCATATAATAATTAATCAAGCATGATAATTAAAGAGATGGCAGCTAGCTAGTATTACTTAATTACTTACCATGGGTCGATACCATTTCAGATTTCATTTCCATTGGCCTGGAGTGACGCTGATGAACTTTGCCCAAGCCCTGCCCGCCGACAAAGAAAATGAATAAATGGGTTATTAAATAGTTGTTATCAGGAAATGATGAACTAATTAAATAGGCCGAGATATAGTTAATAATGATTGAAATTACCTGTTGACTATCCCCTTCACGATGGTGTAGTCAGTTGATTTCTTAAGTAGTGAGTCTAGTACTTCAACTGTTGCTTCATCAACTTTAATGATTAATAAGATCCAGTGAAATCTGCATGCACACACGTTTGCATGTCTTAATTAAGCGGGCATATGTAAGCAAAAACATGTAGCTAGCTAGTAGGCAAAAACAGAATTTATAGTACAAGACAGTGTGACTCACTCGAAGTTGTAAGGAAGTAGTATATCTTCATTGTATTTGAGGCGCTTGAAGAACTCTAGCATGCTTTCCTCTATACTTTTTCGTAATATGGATCTAATTTCCATGTGTATTCATTAATGGTATTTGGGTCAACGAACCCAATGCCATAGCGTCCACCTTTTTTCATTTCATAAATCTTCATCCTGCATAATACCACAGAAAATAATATAGTGAGGGTAATTACAGGTAATGATTGATCAAAATGATCACTACAGCTAGCTTGAGACTTAAATTATAGAAATAAATCACTTACAGACAATAGCAACTGACGATAGATTTGTCGAGTGCGTCTTGATTGTATAATTGAAATAGTTCTAAATACTCAACGGACACAGCTTTCTCATGGTAGTAATGATCCTTCTTGACATTCACCATGAGGGACTCTCGATTGGAAATCTTGGTAATGTCCATGTACCATTGATGCAATTCATACATTCTCGTTGGGAGCTTCTTGACCTCGTCTGGCTCGACCAAAGGTTGGCCCCGGACATATTTCCGTTTTATTTCCTCCTCCCTAGTCGGAGACATGGGCTCGATATCGAGGAGTTGTCCAACAGTGATCTTGAGGGTTTCAGCCTGCTCAATATGCTCCTTGGTTATTACCACATCTCCCAGCTCGGGAACATAAACGGTTTTCCCACAATAATATTGGGCGCGCCTACTCTCATGTGTTGTTGGCACAACAAGCGAGGGGATTGATTGCGCCACCTGTTCTCCCAGCTGAGGAACAGTTTTACCGCATGTTTTGCCAGCTGATTTGCTCGACCTCGAGCTCACCTCTTTCTGTAGACGTGCTCGATTTAACTTCCTGAGGTGGCGCTCATAGTCTGTGTCAACAGGCTTGGGAGCTGGTGCGCTAGCCATAAGAATGAAGTGGTCAATCTTTTCCTCAGGCACATTCTCCCTTGGCGGCGGTGGCGGTTTCGGTGCAAAATGGGCTTCCACCTCGGCCTTCGATATGGCAGCATTTTCCTCCTCGGACTTGTCGTAAGGCCTCTGCGGAACAGGCGCGAGGCTGCTTGGACCATATTGAAATCGCTTGCCTCCGCCTGTACCTCCAGTACTACCTCGACTTGTACCGCTACGCACCATAGCTGAGGCGGCTCTCTTCCGTGATTGCTGAGGCGGCGAAGACAGCTGACGTGGCTGAGTTGGAGGAGGAGGAGTGGCCTAAAGCTGTGCCGGACTTGGAGGAGGCACTACTAGGGAAAAGCCTAGCAGCAGCGCTAGTTTTGGGCCTATTAGTAGCGCGGGGGCCGGCGCTACTAATAAGGCGCTATAGCTAACGTATAGCAGTAGCGCGGGTGCCACTCGCGCTCCGTTAGTAGTAGCGTGGGTAAAAACCCGCGCTACTACTAACCCGTGCTTTGAAAAAAATTGATTTTTTTGAATTTTTTGCCCGAATTTACAAATTTCTGAATTATTTTAAGCTCTAATCTCTAATCACCCTCATCTCTGCTCAATTTAATCTCTAATCACCCCTCATCATTCCAAATCTTCTAACTTCCCGGACGTCACCCATCCTCTCACTACTCCAGCCTGAGCATGCTTAACTTCCGGGTTCTATTCTCCCTCGATTCCAAGTCTGCACTTGTTGTTTTCCTGACAACAGTAAGTTGTCAATCCTATTAACCCTCGGGAGTTTAGCTTGAGCATGAAGTCACACATTTCACTTTTTGAGTTTAAAACTATTGTTCTATAAAACAATTATTATTTAGTAACACTAATATTTCTTGAACAAGGATTTGACCACAATTTGACCAAAGTTTGACCACAGTTTGACCAGATTTGACCAAAATTCAAAAAAACTAAAATAATTATTTAGTAACACTACTATTCTTCAATAATTATTTAGTAACACTAATACTTCTTGAATAAGTAGTTTGACCACAGTTTGACCAGATTTGACCAAAATTAAAAAAAAACTGAAACTTGAGCATAACTTTTTTTCCTTTTAGAATTTGAGGATTCTAAAAATTTGCAAACAGGATTCGATTTGCTCTTGCTGCCGCTGGAATTTGACTGCCAAGTCCGCGTGCGCTGATTCTAGGCCTTGAAGGCGTTCATAGTCCAGCTTCCTCTGCTCCTCCTCCATCTTCCTCTTCTTCTCCTCCGCAATCTTCTTTCTCGCACGGGTTCTGTAGTCGGTGTTCCAGCCAAAAACCCCTCATACCACGGAATAGCGCCCTTGCCTCGTGTTCTTCCCGGGTGTTCAGGATTTCCCAGGGCAGGTGTAAGCTCGTCGTTCTCTCTGTTGGGCTGGAACACCCCCGATCGAGCCTCTTCTATTGCAACAAGTAGCTTATCTTCGGCTCCGTCCAGACATACCTTCTTCGAAACTTTGCCTGTCTTCGGGTCCAACTCCCCCCCATGCGCATAGAACCAAGTCCTGCACCTGGGGGGCCAACTCAATGTTTCTTGAGTGACACCTGCATCCTCCATCTCTTTCTCAGACTTATCCCACTTAGGCATTCCCACCGCATAGCCACCTGGCCCTAGCTTATGGAACTTATCCTTTTTTTTGGCTTTGGCCTTGTTTATTCTCGACCGTTCCTTAGATAATTCCGAATCCTTGAATTTCACGAAATCGCCCCCAATGAGCACTTTGCTTCTCTAGTGTTCCCTCGAATACTGGAGCCTTCGTTCCTCCCTTGACGTACTTGTCCCATTCACGATTCTTATGGTTGTTGAATGCAACCGCCATCTTCCTAAGATCAGCATCCTTGACTTTCTCCACATTTGCATCTGTGAAATGATCTGGTAGGGTGAAATGTTCCATGAGCGTTTCCCAAAGCAGAAGTTTTTGTCTGTCGTCGACAAAAGTAACTCCTAGACATGGCTTTGCTGGCTCTCTCCATTCTTGAAGAGAGATCGGGAGTTGGTCCTTCACAAGAACTCCGCACTGATGAATGAACTTGTCCGCAATCTTCTTAGGTGCTAATGGTTCACCATTAGGTTTGATGGCCTCGATATTCTACTTTACGCCCTCCTTCAACTTTTTGTTCGGGCCTCGTTTCCTGGTGCCTGAAAATTTGCTCGATCCGGATGGCTGAAAAAAGAAAGATCGATTCGTTAATATATCTTCAAGTCATTTAAAACATGTGATGATCACCAGATGCCTGCTTATATAAATATATATACCTCGCCGGTCTATGTTGTTTCAAGATCAACATTTTCGTGCTGAACATTTTGATATATTATACGTTTTTTTCTGACATCGCATGCAAAAGTTATAGCCGTTTTACATTTTCCCTACACTTTTTGCAAAACATGTCCAAATTTAAGTTTTTAAATTTTCCTAACTAGTAGATGTAGTAACATAACTACATCTCAAAGGATTTTAATTTTTGAAACATTTTGATATATTATACGTTTTTTTCTAACATCGTATGCAAAAGTTATAGACGTTTTTACATTTTCCCTACACTTTTTGCAAAACATGTCCAAATTTAAGTTTTTAAATTTTCCTAACTAGTAGATGTAGTAACATAACTACATCTCGAAGGATTTTAATTTTTGAAGTTTTTATCATTTTCTTTTGCTTTTTACAAAACCGAAAAGGCGATCCACCGGGGGGGGGGGGCAGAGTTTCAAAATGGGACCTTTAGTAGTAGCGAGGGTTTTTACCCCTCGCTACTACTATGGCATGTCCCGAAGAGGCACGGTTGAGATCTCTTAGTAGTAGCGAGGGGTAAAAACTTAGTAGTAGTGTGGGTTTATAACCCTCGCTACTACTATGGCATGGCCCAGGGGCACGGTAGAGACCGCTTAGTAGTACCGAGGGGTAAAAACCAGCGCTACTGCTATCAACTTAGTAGTACCGAGGGTTAAAAACCCGCGCTACTACTATGGCATGTCCCGCGGGGCACGGTAGAGACCGCTTAGTAGTAGCGAGGGTTAAAAACCGGTGCTACTGCTATCAACTTAGTAGTAGCGAGGGTTAAAAACCCGCGCTACTAGTAAGTAGCAGTAGCGAGGGATATAAACCCGCGCTGCTAGTAAGCGTCTGTGTATAAGCTTTTCCCTAGTAGTGAGGAGTGGCCTGATGCTTTGCCGGACTTGGAGGAGGAGGAGTGGCCTGAAGCTGCGCCGGACTCGGAGGAGTGGCCTGACGCGTTGGTGGACTTGGAAGAGCGGGAGTCTGTTGACTCGGTGGCGGACTTCGACGAGGAGTCGGATGACGCGGTGTCGGTGGCCTTCGAAAGATGATGCAATCCTTTCTCCATAGGATGATACGATGGTTGGCCTCTCCCAGTGTGTGCTCCTCGTCACCTCCAGGAATGTCAAGCTCTAGCCCCGAATATTGGTCCACCACCTCATCAACCAAGACACGAGCATAGCCCGCTGGAATCGGATTGCAATGGAAGGTTTCCTCGGGGGGATTTGTAAAAGCAACGGCGTCCGCCACCTTCATGGATATGTTCTTCATTTTGAAGTGTAGCTCACAGTTAGTGTTCTCCATGATGTAATCCACTGGGTAGCTATCCAGCAATGCATCGCCCAAGGAGGAACCCACGCTGCTTCTCGGCATGGATGGGACGGTGCTATCCAATGCTGGATCATCCGCTAGCTGCTGCAGCTGCTGAGACCCCCTTTGCTGGCTAAGTGAGTCGATCTGCTCCTGCTGCCGCTGGAATTTGACTGCCAAGTCCGCGTGCGCTGATTCTAGGCCTTGAAGGCGTTCATAGTCCAACTTCCTCTGCTCCTCCTCCATCTTCCTCTTCTTCTCCTCTGCAATCTTCTTTCTCGCACGGGTTCTGTAGTCGGCGTTCTAGTCCGAAAACCCCTCATACCACGGAATAGCGCCCTCGCCTCGTGTTCTTCTCGGGTGTTCAGGATTTCCCAGGGACCGGTAAGCTCATCATTCTCTCTGTTGGGCTGGAACACCCCCGATCAAGCCTCTTCTATTGCAACAAGTAGCTTATCTTCGGCTCCATCCAGACATGCCTTCTTTGAAACTTTGCCTGTCTTCGGGTCCAACTCCCCCCCATGCGCATAGAACCAAGTCCTGCACCTGGGGGCCAGCTCAATGTTTCTGGAGTGACACCTACATCCTCCATCTCTTTCTCAGACTTATCCCACTTAGGCATTCCCACCGCATAGCCACCTGGCCCCAGCTTATGGAACCTATCCTTTTTTGTGGCATTGGCCTTGTTTACTCTCGACCGTTCCTTAGATAATTCCGAATCCTTGAATTTCACGAAATCGTCCAATGAGCACTTTGCTTCTCTAGTGTTCCCTCGAATACTGGAGTCTTCCTTCCTCCCTTGACGTACTTGTCCCATTCATGATTCTTGTGGTTGTTGAATGCAACCGCCATCTTCCTAAGAGCAGCATCCTTGACTTTTTCCACATCTGCATCTGTGAAATGATCTGGTAGGGTGAAATGTTCCATGAGCGTTTCCCACAGCAGAAGTTTTTGTCTGTCATCGACAAAAGTAACTCCTGGACGTGGCTTTGCTGGCTCTCTCCATTCTTGAAGGGAGATCGGGAGTTGGTCCTTCACTAGAACTCCGCACTGACGAATGAACTTGTTCTCAATCTTCTTAGGCGTTAATGGTTCGCCATTAGGTTTGATGGCCTCGATATTCTACTTTACGCCCTCCTTCAACTTTTTGTTCGGGCCTCATTTCTTGTTGCCTGAAGATTTGCTCGATCTGGATGGCTGAAAGAAGAAAGATCGATTCGTTAATATATCTTCAAGTCATTTAAAACATGTGATGATCACCAGATGCCTGCTTATATAAATATATATACCTCGCCGGTCTTTGTTGTTTCAAGATCAACATTTTCTTTGTCATGCTCATAGTTCATGACTTCATCAATTCGGTCGTCGCGATCGAATATCATATCACCCTCCCCGGTGTTGTTTAGATATTCGGAGCCGTCATAATCTTCTTCATTCTGATCATCATCTGGCCCGCGAGGATTGCGTATGATATTGAACAGGGCCTCTTTTCCCTCTGTGTCGGTATTGTCCGCCATAGGTTTTATTTAAATAATCCAAAAGAAATATATTCAAATTACAATGCATGGATGCAATCAATTAATAAGGAAAAATTGAATCAATCATAGTACATAATAAGCATCATCGAATATAATCTCGAATACATCATCTCGAATAATAGATATAATCTCGAATACATCGTCTCGAATAATAGATATAATCTCAAATACATCGTCTCGAATAATAGATATAATATCAAATACATCACTAGCTAGCTAGCTAGCAAGCTAATAAAGATCGAATACTACAGAGTAATCTAGGCCACTCGTGGTTCCTGAGGTGCGGGCGGTGGACACCCAGAGAGAAGGAACGATCACTGGATCATAGCTCGGGTGATCTCCCAAAAGAACCTGCCAGGTATTAGAGAACATGACGTCCATAGCAGCCATGTAGCGATGGGCGTGCTCGTCCTCCTCCCTGACACGGCGACATACCACCTCCGGCGGGGCCGGCTCCCTCCGCACCGAAAGTGGCCCACGCGAACGCCACCAAAGGAGATCAGGGTCGACGACGGGACCCAGGGCCGGGTTCCTCACCAAGCGTCGCGCCCCTGAAGGTAGCACCTCCAAGTGCCAGCCCGGCGGAGCCCAGTCCTGGACATGGGTCATCTGAACCAGGACGTCATCGCGAACGGGTCGACGGCGAGGATGCGGGCCGGGCATCGTCGACAACAAATACTATATGTCGCAAAAGTAAAGTAACATTTTTCAAATGATGGATTGTGATTTCATATATGCAAATTCTAAATTTTATAACTAAAACTAATATTTATAATATTTCTATAACTAAAACTAACATTTCTAATATTTCTATAACTAGAAAACATTTCTATATAACTAACATTTCTATATAACTAACATTTCTAATATTTCTTTATAACTAACATTTCTATATAACTAACATTTCTAATATTTCTATAACTAAAAAACATTTCTATATAACTAACATTTCTAATAATTATATAACTAAAAAATAGAAAGATTGCTAACATTTCTATAACAATGTGTGTGTGTGTGTGGTACATGGCGGCCAGGGCAGAAACTCACCGGCGAGGCGCGACGACGGGGGGCGGCGATGGGGATGGGGCGGCGATGATGGGGACGGGGACGGGCCGGGCAGGGACGATGGGAGGACGGGGCGGGGCGCGGCAACGGGGCGCGGCGCGGCAACGGGGATGACGGGGACGGGGACGGCGACGGCGACGGACGGGGATGGGGGCGGCGACAAGGGGCGGCGGCGGCGGGTCAGAGGAGAAAGAAGTAGAGGGAGGGATGAGAAACTCACAATTTTTTTGAAGTGTTTTCTTATCTAGAACAACCTTTAGTACCGGTTGGAGCCACCAACCGGTACTAAAGGTCTGTTTTGGCCAGGCCAAGCGGCGGGAACGGCACCCCTTCAGTACCGGGTGGTGGCTCCAACCGGTACTAAAGACCCCCCTCTTTAGTACCGGTTTGAGCCACCACCCGGTACTAAAGGGGGTGCACTGGCGCAGGTGCGGTGCGTCATGTTTAGTCCCACCTTGCTAGCCGAGGGGCGTCCACACTGGTTTATAAGCCCCGGTGCGGTAGCTCCCTCGAGCTCCTCTCCAAAGTAGGCCTACTGGGCCTAAATGTTCTGTGCTGCCCTGTGGGCCTATTGGGCCTTTGCGGGTCTTCATCCTGGCCCAACAACAGGTTGGGTTTATAGTCGTATGCAGGCCGCTGTGGCGCAATATGTGGGCTTTTTTCTTCTTTTTTTGCTTTATTTATTTTTTTTATTTTTTTTGAGTTGTCTTTTACTGTATTTAGAGTTTCTTAGTGAATATTTTTGCTTTAGGTACAAAAAATTACAAACTTTCTGTTAGTACCGGTAGTTTACAAATTTGAATAGTTTAAATTTTGAATTATTTGAAATTTGTGTGAATCACTAGTTTATGAATAACTTAACTTTGAAGATAGATTTTTCAGTGATTCTTTTTTCTTATGTTTAATATTAGTGTGTTTTATCATTATATTCAATTTGGTAATGCTTAGGTTATTTAAAAATGAAATGCCTTTGTAACGGATGAGTTTACGTCCGAAAATTATCCATTTTGTATACGAAGTGCATCCAGTTTTTGCGGTAACCCTCTCTACTTTTTTGCACATGCTATGTGAGTGAAATTATGATACCATGCCTACTTTCAACCTTTTCTGAGTTCATTTGAAATGCTTTTCAATTTCAGGGTCAATTAGCTGAAAAAATCAATAAATGCATGAAAGAATTTGCTTGCACATAAAATTTCTTCGCGTTTCAAATGCCAAAACACATAACTAGCTACCCTAACTATTATAGAGATTTCCTCCTGGGTGTGAAACACAGAAGAAAGTGATGATAGTGAAGCCGATCACATCCCAGATCTTTGGGTGTGAAACTTTTTCTTCGTGTGTGTCCCTTTGCGTCGTAGCCATGGAAAATCTTCATCATTTAACTGGATGCTCGGGTGAATATTCATGTGGAGCAATTTCATCAAACTTTTCATAATCTCCTGACATGTCTGTCTTGTCATCCAATTCCACGATGTTTCTCTTCCCAGAAAGAACTATGTGCCGCTTTAGCTCATCGTACGATGCATTCGCTTCCTTATCTTTTCTTTTTCTCGGCTTGGTAGACATGTCCTTCACATAGAAAACCTGTGCCAAATCATTGGTTAGGACGAATGGTTTGTCTGCACACGGAAGATTGTTGAGATCCACTGTTTTCATTCCGTACTGCGGGTCTTCCATTACCCCGCCTCGTGTCATATTGACCCATTTGCACCGAAACAAAGGGACCTTCAAACCACGTCGATAGTCAAGTTCCCATATGTCCTGTATATAACCATAATATGTTTCCTTTCCCGTCTTGGTTTCTGCATCAAAGCGGACACCACTGTTTTGGTTGGTTCTCTTCTTATCTTGGGCGATCGTGTAAAATGTATTACCATTTATCTCATACCCTGTGAAAGTCATTATATTCGAAGATGGTAAGTGGGACAGCAAGTACAGGTCATCTTGAATAGAGGCGTCATGCAATGTACGTGTCTGCAACCAGCTGGCGAAACTCCTAGTTTGTTCACGTGTAATCCAGTCATCAGACCGCTTCGGGTGTTTGGAGCGTAGCAAATTCTTGTGTTCATCCATATACGGAGCCACCAAGGCGAAATTCTGTAGAACTGTGTAGTGTGCTTCAGTGAGAGAATGTTCGTCCATACATACTATTTGTTCCCCTCCTGGCGTGCCTTTTCCATCCAGTCTGCCCTTATGCCGTGATTCAGGAACACCAATCGGCTTAAGGTCAGGAATAAAGTCAATACAAAACTCAATGACCACCTCATTTTCATGGCCCTTGGAGATGCTTCCTTCTGGCCTAGCACGGTTATGAACATATTTCTTTAAGACTCCCATGAACCTCTCATAGGGAAACATATTGTGTAGAAATACAGGATCCAAAATGTTAATCTTTTCGCATAGGTGAACTAGGACGTGCGTCATGATGTTGAAGAAGGATGGTGGGAACACCAACTCGAAACTGACAAGACATTGCACCAAATCATTGTCTAACCTTGGTATGATTTCTAGATCGATTACCTTCTGAGAGATTGCATTGAGGAATGCACATTGCTTCACAATGGCTAATCGAACGTTTTCCGGTAGAAGCCCCCTCAATGCAACCGGAAGCAGTTGCGTCATAATCACGTGGCAATCATGAGACTTTAGGTTCTGGAACTTTTTCTCTGCCATATTTATTATTCCCTTTATATTCGACGAGAAGCCAGATGGTACCTTAATACTGAGCAGGCATTCGAAGAAGATTTCCTTCTCTTCTTTGGTAAGAGCATAGCTTGTATGACCCTGATGTATGCCGTATTTTCCGTGCATATATTGCTGGTCCTCCCGTGCCTCAGGTGTATCTTTTGTCTTCCCATACACGCCCAAGAAGCCAAGCAGAGTCACACAAAAATTCTTTGTCACGTGCATCACGTCGATTGGGGAGCGGACCTCTAGGTCTTTCCAATAGGGCAGGTCCCAAAATATAGATTTCTTCTTCCACATGGGTGCGCGTCCGTCATCGTCATTCGGAACAGGTTGTCCACCAGGACCCTTTCCAAAGACCACCTTCAAATCCTTGAACATATCATGTACATCAGCACCAGTACGGTGGCGAGGCTTCGTCCGGTGATCCGCCTCACCTTTGAAATGCTTGCCTTTCTTTCTTACGGGATGCCTGATCGGAAGAAATCGACGATGTCCCAGGTCAGCCTGGACGACACGAGCAAGCTTTGCGGCCCGCTCGTGGCCCGTTCAGGACCAGACCGTACGGTCCAGGCCCGGTAGAAAAACATGACGGGCCGGGCCCAGAAATACAGACCGCAAAAAGTTTGGTCCGGTCCGGTCTTTAACCGGGCCGACCGAGCGGACCGCTGGCGCAGCAAGGCCCATCTGGCTGGACAGATCGAGGCATCGAGCGAACCCCCTCCCCTCGTTCCATTCCCCCTCCCCCCCTCCCCTCGCTCTCCTCTCCTCACAGTGCCTCCTCCTCTCCAATCCCAAACCCTAACCCTTCATCGACGGCGCCATCGCCCACGGCTTCTCCCCTTCATCGACGGCGCCATCGCCCGCGGCCTCTCCCCTTCATCGATGGCGCCATCGCCCGCGGCCTCTCCCCTTCATCTACGGCGCCATCGCCCGCGGCCTCTCCCCTTCATCGACGGTGCCATCTCGTCCGAGTACGAGCTGGAGGAGCACGTGTACGTCGGGGACGCAGCAAGGCCAGCACGCCATCGGTCCCGTCTTCCCTGGTTCCTCGCCGAGCGCCACGAAGAGGAAGAGGTAACCTGACCTGTAACCCCGCCAAACTGAGATGATTCAGTGCTGAACTTAGATAGGTGATCTAGAGATCTAGTGTTTGAACAAGAAACTTTCTGAATTTTCTGAACTTATGTAAGAGTTTCTGAATTTTCTGAACTTATGTAACAGTTTCTGAATTTTCTGAACTAATGTATCTAGAGTTTCTGAATTTTATGAACTAATGTAATAGTTTCAGTAGATGTAGTGTTTCAACAGCAAACTTTAGTCAAGAGATTATACTGAAAAGTGACAATAGTTTCTGAAAAAATGCTTGATTATGCACTATTGCTAGATGACTATATGTTTGTTTGCACTAGTACTAGCTGATTTAACACGTTTGGTCAGGAGATGTAGTTCTGGAGAGTAGACAGTATGTGCAGAACGAGGTTTTCTATGCTACAACAAGAAGAAGATGAATTATTTGCACTTGATGGTTGATGTACTGACTGTAGATCTTATGTGCTGTTTTTTTTGTAGAGAATGGTGAAGGAGAAGGGGAATGAGAAGGGAAAGGGTGCTGGTAAGGAGAATGGGAAGCCGAAGGGTGCTGGTAAGGAGAATGGGAAGGCAAAGGCAAAGGAAAAGAGCTTGAATTACCTAATTAGGCAAGATTCGGCGCTGCCTCCTCTAGTTCCGAGGAAGAAGAGCAAACCTAAGGTGCAGATTAAGAAGGCGAAAGACTTTCCCAATGCCCCAATGGGAGAGTTAATTTGTAGGTTAAAAAAACACCCTCCGCCTCCTCCGCGTCTCCCCGACCGCACCGGTGCCGGCGTGCGTGCCGCGGAAGCCGCTGCCTCCGGCTCGGCAACTGGCTCCGAGCTGCCTCATGCATCTACTATTGTGGTAGAGGACGAGGAGAAGGAGGAGGACGACGAGGACGAGGACATGGATGAGGACAAGGACAAGGAATATGAGGAGCAGAATCTGTTTGTGGTTCCGCCATTGCAAGCGGGTGCTGATATGTCGGATGATGATACATCAGAGGGGTATAAGGAATCAGCAGATGAACTGGAAGGTGACACTATGTCCGAGGAATCACTTGTGCATGTTGTCTCTAGTGAGGAGGAGGCAAGAGAAAGGAAAAGGAAAAAGAACAAGAGGCCAAGAGCCAATGCTCCCGTTAGGACGTCATCCAATGTTTGGGCCCATTTTCACAAGGTCAAGGAGCCAGATGAGAAGACTGGAGAGATTGTGTTGAAGGCTGTTTGTAATTATTGTATTGATAAGAAGTATGCGTATACGCAAGGTGGCAGCACCTCAACTATTGGAAGGCATCATTTAAAATGTAAGAATTACAAGGCCAAGATGGCTAGGGATGCCATCCAAACAACTCTGGAATTGCGCAAAATCAATGGTACAGCAAGTGGTCCAACAATGCACCCCTCTATTGAGTATGACCAAGGAATTGTGAAGGAGCTTATTGCTAAGATGATATGTGTGCATGAGTATTCATTTAGAATGGTTGAACATGAGTGGTTCAACATTCTAATGAAGTGCATGAATCCAAATTATAAACCCATTGGAAGGAAGGCAATACGAGCCGAGTGCATGAGGGTCTACAAGAAAGAAAAAGAGGTGCTTAAATCTGTCCTAAAGGGTGTGAGCTCCATATGTCTAACTACAGATTTGTGGACAAGCAACCAAACCTTATCTTACATGTGTGTGGTTGCACACTACATAGATGGGAATTGGAATATGCAAACCCGTGTTCTTGCTTTCATAGAGTTGGACCCTCCTCACTCTGGAAATGTCATTGCGGATGCTCTCTATGCTTGTGTGGCAGAATGGAATATTGAGACCAAAATAATGTCCGTCACACTTGACAACGCTTCAAACAATGATGGTGCAGTCGATGCTTTGAAGGCCAAGTTCTTGTTTCGGAGAGGTATGCTTGTATGCATTCTGTTTTTACACATATGCTTGTTGTTTTTGCTCATATGCTTGTTGCTATGCTCATATAGAAGCTCTTTGTGCTCATATGCTTGCTGTTTTTGCCCACATGTTTGCTGTTTTTGCTCACATGCTTGCTATATTTGCTCACATGCTTGCTGTTTTTGCTCATATAAAAGTTGTCTATTGTAGGTAATGACTTCGAAGGACAGTATTTTCATATCCGTTGTTGTGCACACATCCTCAACTTGGTCGTGCAAGATGGGACGGAGGTCTTAGATAATTTGATAAACAGCTTGAGAGAGACGGTGAAGTACTTCAAGAGGTCACCTTCTCGTCTCCATGCTTTTGTTGCCACTTGCAAAAGCTTGGGTGTCAAAGTTGGTAATCATTTACACCTGGATTGTAAAAGAAGGTGGAGTTCAACCTATAAGATGATTAGCACTGCCCGTGATTATAAGGAAGCCTTGACCTCTCATGCTGGTTCCAATGCCAACTATGCTTGGACGCCGACAAACGCAGAGTGGGACATGTATGACCTTATCTCTCCATTACTTGAGAGTTTGGCTGAGGTGACAAATGCATTTTCAGGAAGTTTATATCCCACTTCGAACATCTTCTATCCATACATTGTTGGTGTCAAGCTTGCAATCAAACGTGCAATGACTAGTGATAGTGACCACTACAAGGAAATGGGTGAAGCCCAATTATGGCCAAGATAGCCAGGAGGTTCCTTACTATCCCGGCTACCTCCGTGTCTTCAGAATCTACCTTCAGCACGACCGGAAGGATTTTAGGTATGTCAACTCGTACTAATGAACTTTGGATATAAACTTGTCAAGTTCTCATCCTCAAACTAGTTTGTCTACTTGTGTGTATTAGATGACTACAGGAGTTCGTTAAAACCGGTTATGGTGGAGGCATTAGTTTGTGGTGCAAGTTATATAAAGGGTGCTCACGTTGACTTGAATCTGGTGGTATGTTTGCCATCTTTTCCTTACCTTTTTCTTTCTTTCTTTTTTGGTCTTGTTGTGATGTGAGCATTTGTCGAACTTCCACACTTGTAGCCGAGGGATGAGAATGAAGAGGATGATGTTGAAACCATCAAGTTACCCATCGTGGAGGAGATCAACGATTGGTAACAATTCTTCCTACATGTTTCACTTGGTATACGATACCAAACATTATTTATGTGAATGTTGCTTATCTTGTAGACACTCATCATGTGGATGTTGATCTTGATCTTGCTATTTTGGAGACGAATGTCAAAGTGATCTTTCTCATGGGAAGGCTACTTTTGCATTTGGGTTATGTTCGAACTTGTCAAGTCATGAACTGTGAAATGTCACAACTAGCTTGGAGATGAACCTCTCATTTGTGTTATGTTCAACTTGCCAATTGACATGGACTTGAAATTGTCATTGCAAGTTTGTAATCGTGTCGTTCAATGATGATAAGACATTATGTTTGTGGATGTGGTATTTGTGTTGCTTAACCTGATTTGTGATATGTTTGCTGTCAAAATCAGTTGTTTTGATGTCCAAAAAACAAAGGAAATGCTGTCCGAATGTAGTTATTTTTACTGTCCAAATTTAGTCCAGTGCCTGCTGTCCAAATGAATTGTTTGTGGATGTGATATATCTGCTGTTCCTGTCCAAACTTACCTGAAAATGTAGTGAGGAGTGATGACTTATCATATTACATCCATTCGTAAGCTTGTCACTATGTGATGCCTAAACAGTAGCTAAACTTATCTACTTGTTGTTGCACTTTTGCTTTATTTACTCTCCAAAAACAACAGATGCCTAAACTGATGACTAGTCTGTTGCATGTTCTAGCATACACTTTGCTCCTTCTCTGAATAATAGGACCGGCAGCATGCATATGTCCACGTACAGTCAGTAGCTTAGCTAGTTTTGCTCAAGACCAGGTCATGGGATGGATCGTGCGATCGGCAGCTACCTGCAACTACATAAACAACAGCTAAATATGACCTATACGCAGCAAAATACAGTCTGCCAGGCAAGGTGATGGGCCGGTCCATTCGGTCCTCTCGGGCTTGACCGAGCTGGCCCCCAAACGGTCCGGTCCCAGAAAAGGAGCTCGTTGGATAGCTCGGTCCGGTCCGGACCGGACGCCGGCGGCCGGTCCAAGTGGCGGCTCGGACCGGGACCGGACCGGCCCGGACCGTGTCCACCCTGAGTCCCAGGTACACATTCTTCTTACAATTAGCCAAATATATACTGTCAGTATCGTCCAAACAGTGCGTGCTTGCGCGGTATCCCTTATTTGTCTGTCCTGAAAGGTTACTGAGAGCAGGCCAATCATTGATGGTCACGAACAGCAACGCCTATAGGTCAAATTCTTCCCCCATGTGCTCATCCCACGCACGTACACCTGTTCCATTCCACAGTTGTAAGAGTTCTTCAACTAATGGCCTTAGGTACACATCAATGTCGTTGCCGGGTTGCTTAGGGCCTTGGATGAGCACTGGCATCATAATGAACTTCCGCTTCATGCACAACCAAGGAGGAAGGTTATACAAACATAGAGTCACAGGCCAGGTGCTATGGTTGCTGCTCTGCTCCCCAAAAGGATTAATGCCATCTGTGCTTAGACCAAACCATACGTTCCTTGCGTCATCTGCAAACTCCTTCCCGTACTTTCTTTCGATTTTTCTCCACTGCGACCCGTCAACGGGTACTCTCAACTTTCCGTGTTTCTTACGGTCTTCTCTGTGCCATCGCATCGCCTTGGCATGCTCTTTGTTTTGGAACAAACGTTTCAACTGTGGTATTATAGGAGCATACCACATCACCTTGGTAGGAATCTTCTTCCTGGGGCGCTCGCCCTCGACATCACCAGGGTCATCGCGGCTGATCTTATAGCGCAATGCACCGCATACCGGGCAAGCGTTCAAATCCTCGTACTCACCGCGGTAGACGATGCAATCATTAGGGCATGCATGTATCTTCTGCACCTCTAACCCTAGAGGGCAGACAGCCTTCTTTGCTTTGTACGTACTCTCGGGCAATTCGTTGTCCTTTGGAAGCATATTCTTTATCATTAGCAGCAACTTTCCAAATCCCTTGTCAGATACACCATTCTCTGCCTTCCATTGTAGCAATTCCAGTGTGGTGCTGTGACGCCCCTGATTTGACCGTACACTAATTATACACGCAAACGTGTACGATCAAGATCAGGGACTCACAGGAAGATATCACAACACAACTCTACAAATAAAATAAGTCATACAAGCATCATATTACAAGCCAGGGGCCTCGAAGGCTCGAATACAAGAGCTCGATTATAGACGAGTCAGCGGAAGCAACAATATCTGAGTACAGACATAAGTTAAACAAGTTTGCCTTAAAAAGGCTAGCACAAACTGGGATACAGATCGAAAGAGGCGCAGGCCTCCTGCCTAGGATCCTCCTAAGTTACTCCTGGTCGTCGTTAGTGGGCTGCACGTAGTAGTAGGTACCTCCAGTGTAGTAGTAGTAGTCGTCGACGGTGGCATCTGGCTCTTGGGCTCCAACGTCTGGTCGCAGCAATTGGGTATAGGAAGGGGGAAAAGGGGGGAGTAAAGCAACCATGAGTACTCATCCGAAGTACTCGCAAGTAAGGAGCTACACTACATATGTATGCATTGGTATCAAATGGAAAAGGCTACCATATGTGGACTGAACTGCAGAATGCCGGAATAAGAGGGGGATAGCTAGTCCTATCGAAGACTACGCTTCTGGTAACCTCCATCTTGCAGCAGCAGAAGAGAGTAGATGGGTAAGTTCACCCAGTATCATCGCATAGCATAATCCTAACCGATGATCCTCCCTTCATCGCCCTGTGAGAGAGCGATCACCGGTTGTATCTGGCACTTGGAAGGGTGTGTTTTATTAAGTATCTGGTTATAGTTGTCATAAGGTCAAGGTACAACTCCGGGTCGTCCTTTTACCGAGGGACACGGCTATTCGAATAGATCAACTTCCCTGCCGGACACACTTTATCCGGACACGCTCGATCCCCTTTATCCGGACACACTTTTCTGGGTCATGCCTGACAAGGACATGTATTGGGGGTAGGGTAACAGGCCTGACCTAAAGGCCCTACCCATGGACACCGTATACTCTGTACTGGGCCAGATGGCCGTCCAGATGTACCACAACTTAAAATCACTCGGACGGCGACAACCACTCGGAGCATGACACTTCACTCGACGAGCTCATTCCACTCGACCGTGTAACTCACTCGGATATGCAAAGACCAATAGTCAGCATGACGGTTTGTAGCTATTGGGCAGGCATTATGGCATTGATGCTCCACCGTGTAACATAAAGGGTGAGAGGGTGGCGCACTCTATATAAGCCACCCCCACCACTAGACTAGGGGGCTCTTTTCTGGCATCTCTCTCTCTTTTTCACTATTAGTCTCAAGACTACGGGGATCTGTTCCCCTCTCATTGTAATCTCCGGATACATACTAAGATGAAATAAAGCCTCTCCGAAGCACGAGACGTAGGGTTGTTATCTCCACCGTGAGAGGCCCGAACTCGCTAAAACCACCGTGTCACCCATATGCATCTCGATAGATCATGCTCCTTTATCCTACCCCTTTTATTGTCGGAATCGTTACCACGACAGTTGGCGCCTACCATGGAGCTGTCGTCTATCGAGCCATGATGCAAATGGTTTTTTTTCATCTATATTTGCTTTTCTTTGATATATCACATACTGTTCATCTCTACAGGGAGCTTATGAAGCGTCAGGTAAAGTACATCTTTTACTCAACACTATGGGCATGCATGATCGATCATGGATCGACAGCAAGAAGAAGAAAGGGCACTAAGCGTGGAGGAAGACCACCTCATCTTCCCGATGGCCTGACGCGGCATGCTGCATGACGCCCTTCGGAATGACCTCCTTTTCTTCTTCCAGGCAGTCTCGACCGACGATCCGGCTCCTGCACGGATGTTCGGGGAAGTCTACGTCCTCTGCAACCGCTCCATCGACTCCATCATCGTTGGCCCGCTCCTTCCCTCGACCGTCTACTTGACCATGGTCTCTTCGACCATCTGCCCGGCTTCCAGCACGGCAGGGCGCCGCATGGACGGTGTGCTCCACACGGCGCATCTGTCGGAGGCCGGTCACGCTACCCGCAAACGGCGAGCGCTCCTACAGGCGTCGCGGCGCCGCCGTGGCTTCCGCGGTAGTGGCGCTGGCCCGACGCGGCGCAGGTGTCAGGGCTGGCCGCGCCCGCCATGCGCAGCGGCTCCTCCCGCCGGCGTCTGCTAGCCTGCTGCAACGTCCGCAGTCAGGGCACAAGGCCACGATGCGGCAATAAATCGGCAGGGAGATAAATGGCCCATGGAAGAAGGAAACTTCCCTTACATGCACGAACGGTAACGCATTTTGCTTAATTACCGCTAATTAACCCCTCCTGCATGCATGTACATGTCCTGGATATGGGCAACTCCATCAATGCATCCTAACGTCTTCTTCGTCTTTCTGGTGGCCCCGAGCGGAGAGACGCAGCAATCGACAACATGGGATTCCTGCGCCGAGTCAGCTAATCAACGGCAGCCTTCGCGCCAGTGACCGAGTGCTGCTCCAGTGAAGAGTCGCGGGCTGAGCGTCTGTCAAGTTGGCTGGCGGCCTGGCTCCACCGAGCCACGAAGCATGATAGCCGCCCGCTTCGTCACTCAACGCCGCCCGCGCACCGTCGCTCAGCTGCTGGACGCGTCTTTAACACTTGACTGTCCACTGCGTCATCACTCCGCGGGACGTGCCTACTTCATTCGGACATCCCGCGCCTGGTCATTCCGTGCAACGCCACTTCGTGGGACGCGTCTACTTCACTCGGACGCCCCGCGCCTCGTCACTCCGTGGAACGCGTCTACTTTATTCGGACGCCCGCACGTCGCCACTTCGCGGAACGCGTCTACTTCGCTCGGACGCCCACTCGTCGCCACTCCACCGGACGCGTCTACTTCACTCGGACGTCCCGCCCATCGCCACTCAGCCGCCGTCGGTTGGTCACCTCATCATCAGTCGGTCGCTCTGCGCATCGCCACTCGGTTGGTCACCTCATAACCATTCGGCCGCCCCGCGCGTCGCCATCGGTTGGTCACCTCATAACCAGTCGGCCGCCCCGCGTGTCGCCATCGGTTGGTCACCTCATCACCACTCGGCCGCCCCGCGCGTCCCCACTCGGTTGATCACCTCATAACCACTCGGCCGCCCCGTGCGTTGCCATCGGTTG
>NC_041384.1:40973242-40975074 GCF_002162155.2 Triticum dicoccoides | reverse complement strand
TCGCCTAAGTTTGAAAAAATCCTACCGAGTGGAGAGCAAACCTCCCACTCGGGGGCTTAGCTGCAGTCCAGTGCTCGCCTAAGTTTGAAAAAAAAATCCTACTGAGTGGAGAGAAAACCTCCCACTCGGGAGCTTAGCTGCAATCCAGTACTCGCCTAAGTCTGAAAAAAAATCCTACCGAGTGGAGAGCAAACCTCCAACTCGGGGGCTTAGCTGCAGTCCAGTACTCGCCAAAGTGTTTGAAATCCTACCGAGTGGAGAGCAAGCCTCCCACTCGGAGGCTTAGCTGTAGTCCAAGGACTCGCCTAAGTAGCCAAAATCCGACTGAGACAAGAGCAAACCTCTAACTCAAGGAGCTGCATCACAAGTATAATGTGTGCTCCATCCCTATCCGCAAGGACACCGAGACGAAGGTCGACTGTCACCATCGCCTCGTCACCACTCGGCCACTCCCGCGCCTTCAGACAGCTAAGTCATTTTACATTCTGTTATTTCCGTCTTCCCGAGTGTCCCGTAATTCACACATCACATTCACTCGGAAGCTACACCACCAAGTGTACCTCTATGCTCGGCTGCTTATTTTCACCCGAGTCCAACTTCCATTCTTTCGCATACATCATTCACGAACACCATGTGTTCTTCATTTCGAGTTTGCATCGGTCCTCCGGGGCTGCAACTCAGTCGAAACACTACACTTCCGTTTTATTTGAGCCAACACTTTGATAAGTTTGAACAGATCCTTTAATCTTTCAGACTCTTGCTGGTTAACCAGCAAGTCCCTTGCACTCCCAACGGGTGTCTATGGGTGTTATTCACACAAATTATTTCAACACATCAAATTTCCTCGAGAAATTATTTCGTTGGCTTGTTCCATTTTTTACACAAGTTACGCGATCACTTGACGACCCTATGCGCCAACTTCATCGCTGCCCGGACTCGGTCACCGTACCGGTTCTAGCACACCACAACACTGACATTGTCGCTCTGTTGACTTCAAACACATCCGACCAACCCCTCTATGGAATCCTCTTCATCGTATCAATGATATAGACCTCGTCAGGCATGAGACAGATAAGTCCCTTTTATAATTAAACTTCACACACTTCACTCTTTTGCGAGTTTGCCTCTTTCGAGCATCACTCGGAAGCTTCTCCTCATCTTTACCCGAGTCCGACTCAATGAATTGCAAATCATCCATTCAAAACTATATTTCTCGTATTCCGACATGTCCGTTTGTCGAAGCCTGTAGTACGCTTGGGGGCTATGCCGCACTCGGGGGCTGCATCTCATTTGGAATGACACTCTCCTGAGTAGTCGAGTACTTCATCACCAGTCAGATCCTTCACTTCAACAAGTACATTTGATCCGCCACTTTGACAAGTTTTATAACCACCCAGACGCTCTGCACGCCATCTTCATTCCTACTCAGACTCAGTTGTCACGCCGGTTTTGTTGTGTCGCAACCGCACTACGCCGACCTCATCGCTACATTAGCTTCGAAAGCATCCGGCCAAGTCCTTCGAAGACCATTTCAGCCACTTGGCTGGACACTTAGTCCTTCACTCGGCCACCTCGCGCATCCTCACTCGACCGCCCCGCGCGTCGCCACTCGGTTGTGCACGTCTTCACCACTCGGCCACCCCGCGCGTTGCCACTCGGTTATGCACGTCTTCACCACTCGGCAGCCCCGCGCGTTGCCACTCAGTTGTGCACGTCTTCATCATTCGACCACCTCGCACATCATGACTCGGTCGCTCCGCGTGTCGCCACTCAGTTGTGCACGTCTTCATCATTCGACCACCTCACACATCACGACTCGACCGCTCCGCGCG
>NC_041384.1:40967665-40972623 GCF_002162155.2 Triticum dicoccoides | reverse complement strand
GTCTTCATCATTCGAATACCTCGCACATCATGACTCGGCCGCTCCGGGCGTCGTCACTCAGTTGTGCACGTCTTCATCATTCGACCACCTCACACATCACGACTCGACCGCTCCGCGCGTCGTCACTCGGTTGTGCACGTCTTCACCACTCGACCGCCCCGCGCGTCATCACTTGGTTGTACACATCATCGCCCCTTGGCCACCTCGCGCGTCGTCACTCGGTTGGTCACCTCATTATCACTCGGCCGCCCCGCGCGTCGCATATCAATTGGTCACCTCGTCACCACTCGGCTGCTCCGTGCGTCACCTCTCGGTTGATCACCTCATCACCACTCGGCCGCTCCGCGCGTCACCTCTCGGTTGGTCACCTCATCACCACTCGGCCGTCTCGCACGTCGCCTATCGGTTGGTCACATCCTCGCCACTCGGCTGCCCCGTGCATCACCACTCGGTTGAACATATCTTCACCACTCGGCCACTCGTGCGCCTTCAGACAGCTAAGTTGTTTTATAGCTAAGTCATTTACACCCCCAGCACAGGAACGACTAAGTTACTCATATGATCAACCTCATATCACACTCTGTAGCAAGCTTACCTCTTTTGAGCATCACTCGAGGGCTACACACAGCCGTTGACCATGTTGCCCTCAGGGGTTATGCCCATTCGATCAACCCATTGATCGCATCAGGAATATCTTTGTGACCATACATGCTTGTTTCGCCGAAAATCTATAATGGTAGTACTGTCCACTCGGACGATCGCCCAAATCATTTCTTGAAGTCAACTTCATACTGCAAAAGGGTGAAAATGACGCTCCTCTACGGATACACTTGGCCCTTATCCTAGGCCCCAAGGCGTCAGTTTCACAAACTTGGACTCAGAGATGGCATGTGCTGGTGTTCCCCCGGGATAATGAGTGGCATCTCTCCGGAGAGTCAGCCCACACACTAGCCTCGCCACTCGGGTTTCATGGCACGTCCATGTCAGACCACTAGTCTATCTCCTCCGGGAGACATACGAGTGCCACCAAGTTTTTCCTTGTGGTCAACATACCCCGATCAGTTGGGAAACACGTCCACTCGGACAAATACCCCTTTCACGCAAAATTTAACGGTCAATATAAGAAGTACTACTGGAATGATTACTCCCTGGAGTGTCCAGCTTTTTTCTACAGTCATCAGTTTCAAAGCCGATTTCATTCACCGTGTTGAGAGCACGAAGATTCAGCTGCTTGACCGAGTTCCAAGCTGAATTTATTCCATACCGAGTGCACGAAGATCAGTCCGACTGACTCAGCTCCAGGTTGAGCTTACTTACCATGTCAAGCACCTGAAGATGCATCCGATTGACTCAATTTCAGACTAAAAATATATTTACCATGTCGACTGCGTGGAGGTTTACCAGGACACTTAAACCCTCTGCCAGGCTCATCTAGTTCGACAGAGGCTTGGAGACTACACCCAGTGGGTGCACTCAGTGTGCCCCCACTGGAAGAGAACTCGGAAAGAAACACTTTGCTCGATGCAAAACCAGCTCCTGAATTACTCGACCTCCGAGTCAGAAAAGAACAAGTTATCAGTACCAGCTAAGAAGATTTTTAGTTCTCTCAGACCCCCGCCGACTGCCCGCAGTCCACGGCGGTCTCAGGGACTACACCAAGTGGGTGCACTCAGCGTGCCCCCACTGGAGTAATCTCCACTCGGTACAGCCTGACCAGTCCGAGTGATGAACAACAACAAAAAGGACAGGCTCTAAGACTCCCGCCGATTGCCCGCAGTCGACGGCAGTCTCGGGGACTACACCCAGTGGGTGCACTCAGCGTGCCCCCACTGGAATGGTATCCACTCAGAACGGTCCGCCCGGTCCGAGTGACGGCCAAACAACAACAAAATACATGTTCCAGGCGTGAAGAAATTCTGAGTAATCAGTTACTCAATGCAGGACCAGCTCCAAATCACTCCAAACAAATTGCTATAAGGTGAGTTTAACGCTCCTCCGCGGACCCGTTTGAACTCATTTCACTCGCACACCATACAGTCTGGAATCCGTCAAGGCAACATGCGGAGATAAGATCGTCGGGTGACCAGAGGGAGTTCATAAGTGCCTCCGTAGCACTCGACTCATCTGGGAATTCACCTCGACTCGACCCGCTCAACCTCGACCAATTCGGGGGCTAATGTCGAGGACATGTATTGGGGGTAGGGTAACTGGCCTGACCTAAAGGCCCTACCCATGGACACTGTATATACTCTGTACTGGGCCCCTGGGCCAGATTTCCGTCTAGATGTACCACAACTTAAAATCACTCAGACGGCGACAACCACTCGGAGCACGACACTTCACTCGACGAGCTCATTCCACTCGACCGTGTAACTCACTTGGATATGCAAAGACCAATAGTCAGCATGACGGTTTGTAGCTATTGGGCAGGCATTATGGCAATGATGCTCCACCGTGTAACATAAGGGGTGAGGGGGTGGCACACTCTATATAAGCCACCCCCCACCACTAGACTAGGGGGCTCTTTTCTGGCATCTCTCTCCCTTTTTCACCATTAGTCTCAGGACTACGGGGATCTGTTCCCCTCTCATTGTAATCTCCGGATACATACTAAGATAAAACAAAGCCTCTCCGGAGCACGAGACGTAGGGTTGTTATCTCCACCGTGAGAGGCCCGAACTCGCTAAAACCACCGTGTCACCCATATGCATCTCGATAGATCATGCTCCTTTATCCTACCCCTCTTTTATTGTCAAAATCGTTACCACGACAATGCCCGGCCTCGGAAGATCAACACGTCGCAGCCCTACCTAGGCACAACAGAGAGGTCAGCACGCCGGTCTAAATCCTATGGCATAGGGGTCTCGGCCCATCGCCCACTGCACACCTGCACGTTGCGTACGCGGCCGGAGAGCAGACCTAGCAACCTCCATTACAAAGGAAGTTGCGTTACGCGGTCCAACCCGGCGCGCGCCGCTTAGTCGCTGACGTCACGAAGGCTTCGGCTGATACCACGACGTCGAGTGCTCATAACTGTCCCCGTGTTGATGGTTAGTGCGTATAGGCCAGTGGCCAGACTCAGATCAAATACCAAGATCTCGTTAAACGTGTTATCTTGTAGTAACCGCGAACGCCGACCAGGGCCAGGCCCACCTCTCTCCTAGGTGGTCTCAACCTGCCTTGTCGCTCCACCTCAAAGTAACAGTAGGGGGCCGTCAGGAACCTAGGCCCACCTCTACCGGGATGGAACCACCTGCCCCTTCAGCCCCCATCTCCAAACAGTAGCACCGGTAATGTAACAGTGTAAAGTATATAGTATATGGCCGTGATCACCTCCCGAAGTGATCACGTCCCAGTAGTATAGCATGGCATACGGACAAGAGTGTAGGGCCATTGATGGAACAATAGCATCCTATACTAAGCAGTAGGATAGCAGGTAAATGTAACAACAGTAGTAGCAAGGACAGGCTATGCAGCAGTATAGGATTAAATGAAAGCAGTAACATGTTACACTACTCTAATGCAAGCAGTAGAGAGTAGAGTAGGCGATATCTGGTGATCAAGGGGGGCTTGCCTGGTTGCTCTGGCAAGAAGGAGGGGTCGTCAACAGCGAAGTCGGACGGGGCACCGGCAGCGACGTCGGTCTCGTAGTCTACCGGAGAGAAGAGGGGGGAAGAAACAATGAATATAGAGCAAACAAGGCATCACAAAATATAACAAGGCAATACGCGGTGCCAGGGGTGATCTAACGCAGGGATAGGTGATACTGGCGAAGGGGGAAAACATCCAGGAAAGTATCCCCGGTGTTTCGCGTTTTCGGTCAGATGAACCGGAGGTGAAATGTTGCAGGTTCACTATGCTAGGGACGCATGGCGGACGAACGGGCTGCGTATCTATATTCGTCTCGTCGTTCTAAGCAACTTTCATGTACAAAGTTTTTCCATCCGAGTTACGGATTAAAAGATATAATTTTCTAAAGTTTTAAATCATTTTTAGAATTTATTTAATTTATTTAATCCAACATTATCCAGAATAGTGCCTGGTGACGTCAGCATGACGTAGAGGTGGCGTCAGCGGTCAACGGTCCACTGACCAGAGTCAAACCTGTCCGGTGGGTCCAGTGGGACCCACCTGTCATAGGCTAAGACTAATTAATTAGGTTTAATCAGTTTAGTTAATTGACTAGGTTAATTACTGATTAGATTAATCTAAATATGATTAATTAACTTAATTAATTCCTTAATTAATTAATTATTGTAATTATTAATTATTTATTTATTTATTTACTTTTCCCTTTTTTAAACGTTCTGAGGACTGGGCCCCACATGTCATTTGCCCAGGGGGCCTAACGGGCGCTAACGGGCGCTGGGCGAGCAGGCGTGGCTACGGGCGAAACCGCAGCCCGCCCAGTTGCGAGGCGCGGCTGGATCGGGGCTGAGCGGCATGGGCGAGCGGCGAAGGGAGGCAATGGAGACCTGCGCGAAGGGCGCCGCGGTGGGGGTAGAGCAGGCTGGTAGTGCGAAGCAGCAGCGCAGCCGCGGCAGGCGAGCAGATGTGGCAGCAAGCGGCCGAGCAGCGGTGGCCATGGGCGTGGGCGGATGGCGGATGGCGACGACGGCTTCGATGGCGACGACAGCTAGCAGCGATGTAGAAGCAGCGGTGGCAGCAGCACTAGGCGGAGCTCGAGGCGGCCTCTACAAGCAGTGGCGGGGCGCGGGCGTGGCCAGGCGTAGCGACGCACAACCGGGCGCGGCGTGCGGCGGTGGAGCGTGACCGCACAGGGGAGGGGATGGTAGGTGCGGGCGGCGTCGATCACAGAGGGAAAACATGGAAGCGGGTCGTGGGAGCTCACCCCCGATGCTGTGAAGGGGGTCGGCGAGGCTCGGGGTGGCCGTTCGGGGAGGAGGACGAGGAGGCAACGGCGATGGGGCAACTCCAGCAAGGTCCGCGGGCGGCGA
>NC_041384.1:40957327-40967326 GCF_002162155.2 Triticum dicoccoides | reverse complement strand
TGAGTCAGAGCGATGGGCGCCGGCGTCGGCGCACGGTGTCGTGGTTCGGCCCGATCCAGTTTTGGATCGGGGGGATGGGAACGAGAGGGGGTCGTGCGAGGGGGCGAGTGGGGGAAGTGGGTGTCGGTGGGTTAGGTCACGGGGTGAGGGGATATGGGAAGTGGGGGTGGCTGGCTGGCTGGTTGGGCCAGCTGGGCCGGCCGGGCGGCCTGGTGGCCGGTTAGGCCGTGGCCCGGGGGGGCGTTTTCCCTTTTCTTTTATCTCTGTTTTCTTTGTTTTGTTTTATTTTTATTTATTACTTTCCTTTACTATTTTAATTCATTTTAAAGTATCCAGACACTTTGTAAAAGCACGATTTCTTCACCATAAATACCTAGGCATTAATTGGCACAACCCGAACATTTTAGTTTTAATATTTGAAAACTTTTATTGTTTGCTTGATTTTTTTAATTTGAATTTGAATGGTTTCAAACTAACGCGAGATTAGCCATGGTAAACAAGGTGACATGGCATCATTAGCAGAGGTTCACTATAGCTTAAGTATCCGGGCGTCACAATTCTCCTCCACTACAAGAAATCTCGTCCCGAGATTTAAGAGGGGGAGTAATGGGGAAAGTCTGGTTACGAAATTCTAATGGAACTTCTCGGTCTTGGCTGCTCTTCTTGAAGAAGTTAATCCCTTTCGTTGATGTCTTCAATTCTCTATTTTAGGTCATCATGATGAAGTTGTCGTCCTTCCTTCGGGATCTTCATCGTACTTACGAAAAGGGTAAGGGGTAGCTTCAAAAGGACAGACCTCTAAAAGGTTGCTTATCTGGTGGATAATATTAGGGAAGGTGGCGGAAAGTAACTCTCGAGTTGAAACTTAAGAAATTGTCAACAGCAAAGTAAGAAGGTACCATGAGAAGTTTCAAACGGATAGGCAAGCATTCGATGCCTAATCAGAAGGTGAAAGGGGTCTAGAGCAATGAGAATAAGTATTGCGTCTAATACCTGAATAGATCACTTGGCAGGTGACCCGTGAGTTACATAAGAAGTCAAGTGCAAGGATTAACTTTGGAAACCGGGGGTGTACAGGAGGGTCAGGTTTCGATCCTGTGGAACTGTGGGTTATGGGCCCACCATGTGGTTAAAAGTAGGAAGGGTGGTGACGTCTTGCACGATCATGTAAGTAAGGATGTCAGAGGGTAGCCTGGCAGTTATGTTGGCAACAACGTTGGTACCAAGGGTGAGGAACGAAGCTTTCCTGCTCGTTGAATGAGGCGGACCATTAGGCAAAGTTCTCGTCAATCGGTGGATACCGAAATGTCATCAACAATAGTAACAAGTTCTTACTGACAGAGTTGTACACCGAGGTGCTTACAAAAGTAGTGACTTATTACTGCTTAGATCATATAAAGCTCAAGAAGGTTAAACAAAACAATGGAAAGGAAAATGCGATTATCAGGTTTAAACAGAACAATGGAAATGAAAATGTATTTAAACACCTATTTCAAGGTATATCCTTCCCAAGGACAAGTAGAGCATGATATCCATGACAGGATATAATGTAGAAAACTCTTTAGGTAGGGGAGACAAATTTCATGACATTACCCATACAGCGGTGTTTGGATAATTGAGCAGGAAACATTTAGCATTGGGCTTCAAATGTTCTTGTTGAAAATCGAAGTACCACAAACATGCTTCGAGATAGCATCGACATGGTCTTCGAGCAAAGCTCAGACTTTGGATACACAAATGATTCATCAGGAACAACTTATATAATAAGTCTTACCATTTCCTCATGGAAGAATAGATAACCTTGCTAAAAAGGGAACTATAACAATAGGTCCTCCGGCCAGGTGGGCTAGGTATGACACCACCTTACCGGGTCATACAAAGACCGTCGTTATAACTCTTGGAAATATGTTCCAACCATCATATCTGACCGAGATTCAGACCTAATTGGTGTCAGGATAACTCGGACTCAGGATGCCTGAGAAGAAAAGGTGCAACACAATTGACGAGTTGACATTGTAAGATTTTCAGGAAATGAACTATGGAAGCGAGTTCCGAAAAAAGAGTTCATCATTAATCCAAGGAGAGATGAGGAGGTGGCTGATGGGTTCAGCAACATTTCATCAAGATTTCCAAATGGATGGATTTCCACAATTATGTGAACAAGGAGATAACATTAGTCATATCAAATGATATAACGATGTATGCTCGAGGAAAGACATACACAATTAAACATTGGTTGAAAGGTGCACCTGAAATATGGGCTGGGTTGCACGATCAATGTTAGAATGGTGACTTGATGAACAAAAGAATTAGAATGAAACTCGACCATTCAATTCAAAGCAATAGGGTTGCTAGAAGTTTTGAATTCACACATCATAGTTCAATTGTCGGTATTCCGGTTAGAAACAACACGGGTACCAAGAAAGAATGGCGAGGGTGAGAAGTATCACCATACCAAGAATTCTTAAGAGGTGGTGAAATTCTCACAACATTCTTGATATATAAGATGGTATTACTTCAAGGTAGGACATAAGACAAGCTGGATAGCCAGGAACTCAAGGTACGGCCACAACACAAACAAGTTTGTGTTGGAAAGAAGGCAAGGAAGTAGTCGATGACAACACAAATCATCGAGGGGCAAGGATGGTAATTCTCATCATGAATTTGATTGATATTCTGGAAGAGATCAGAATGTTGATAATGATCACGACACATTTGTCGAGAGATTACCTAAAGATGTAATCGATCAGCGATGACATCAAGTCAAAGGAATGATGAAGCAAGAGGTTATTGGAACCATGGGTATGACACAAACTCGAAACCAAGCTTGTTGTCCGAGGTGGAATGATAAGACAAGGAAATCAACGTAAGCTTAGCTCAGCGAAAAAAAATTGTGTACCGGGAAGAAGAACCAGGTAGCATAGTTAAGATTTAGCACAATAATGATATAGCCGATCAGGCTAGGAATGACATGAACGGGTAAAAACTCGTAAGTAAAGAATATTAGTAAGAGTTGTTGAACCGTAATGCGGACTCAATTCAGTTATCGGTGTCTTTGAGTGTTTAAAAACTCAGAGCCCGTGAAAAATTGGAATCAGTGAGGATGTATTACTTGATGAAGAACTCATAAGAGGTTATGCAGTTCTGTGATAATGTCGAGATACCAGGGGGTATTACTCGACTACAGATCAAAATAGAGGTTGGACTGGGTATTGCTCTACAGAAGACAAGTGCTTTTAACTTGTCTGGGAAATTGAATCAAAGGGGAACAATATGGTCAGAACCACATTTGTAAATGACCAAACCACATATACAAGCACTTATAACAAGGGGGCAACTATCTTCAGAGGAGCTTCCATGATAAGATCTGCATCATGTCCATGGGCATGAACGCAAAGTTCAAGGTCGACTCCCACTTCTTCAATGCATAACCTTTCATTCACTTCTCGCGTTTGGTGAAGTTGCAGTGTTGAAATTTTATCTGGCAAAATACCAGAAGAGTATGACTCATGAAAACTTTCGAGTTCACACATATTATGGAAGGCATAGGTTCAACCCATCGGGGCATCGTGGAAACATATACCACAAGCTTCAATAGTAAATATCACTAGCTCAAAAGCAGAGCATGGTTGGCCAAATCAAGGAATAGGATTTACCAAAGGCATTATGTATCAGGGAACAAACTTCCAAAGTCATTGAATATGAAGGACTTTGTCGGTTAAAATCTAACAAGGTTCTGATGGTCCATAAAGGATCTGATGTGAGTATCGGCACACAACCAGGGGAAGAATCAATGCAAAGATCTTAGATTATAGAAACAACTGAGTAATTTAGAGCTCAATTGCAAAGGAATTATGATTTACAAAGCGAAGGATCAGAAGTAGACACTCTGATCAAGGATGGATAAGTTCATTAGACATAGGGTCACAATCAATGACAATTTGATTGGCGAGAACCAGCTCACGTTTAAAATGACGTCTGAGCCGGAAGGATGAATTCTAAGATCTGATTGAGGATTGCGAGCATTCGCAACAAATTGAATCAACGGACTCAAAATCATAATGACAAGAGATGCCAATAAGATTATGAGACTTATGGGATTAACCATAATGCAAGCAAGCAAGAATTTCAAGAGCAAGATGATGCTCAGGATTTTTGGAAAGATTGTATGGTATTTCAAAAAAATTTGTGAAACACATGAACAACTAGGAAAGAGCGGATACTCGATAAGTGCAAGGAATTATTCGTAAGGGTATTCATGAGGCAAGAACTGTAAAGCAGTAAGCTCAAAGGATTCTTGGAACAACGGAGAGCGGTTCGGGGCATCTTGTATTAACAAGATCAACTTGGAATAAAATTAAGAACGACGGGTGTAAGTACTTATCCATAGGGATAAATCAGTGGTAGGGAATTGCAAAAGCAACAAGCACAAAGTCTCGAGAACACCAGAGAGTATCTTCGGAATCTTCTAGTGCAGCAGGCGATCATCTAAAGTGAGGGGCTCTCTGGAAGAAAGTATTTTCGAGAACCTAAAGTTAGTTTTGTTTTTAGCAAAATCATTTAACCCGAATAGAAGAGAAGTCAGAGTCCCAGAGTATAGGTCGAGGAATAAAAGATCCTACTACCACCCAATGGCGATGTGGGCCCGTAAGCCGCACAGCCATGTTAGTAAAAGTTTTGCAATGACTAGACTCAACTTCGGCCAAGGAGTTGGAAAGGGGGATTCCTAAAGGCAGTCGGCTCTGATACCAACTTGTGACGCCCGCGATTTGACCGTACACTAATTATACACGCAAACATGCACGATCAAGATCAGGGACTCATGGGAAGATATCACAACACAACTCTACAAATAAAATAAGTCATACAAGCATAATATTACAAGCCAGGGGCCTCGAAGGCTCGAATACAAGAGCTCGGTCATAGACGAGTCAGCGAAAGCAACAATATCTGAGTACAGACATAAGTTAAACAAGTTTGCCATAAGAAGGCTAGCACAAACTGGGATACAGATCGAAAGAGGCACAGGCCTCCTGCCTGAGATCCTCCTAAGCTACTCCTGGTCATCGTCAGCGGGCTGCACGTAGTAGTAGGCACCTCCAGTGTAGTAGTAGTCGTCGTTGACGGTGGCGTCTGGCTCCTGGGCTCCAACGTCTAGTCGCAGCAATCGGGTATAGGAAGGGGGGAAAGGGGGAGTAAAGCAACCGTGAGTACTCATCCAAAGTACTCGCAAGCAAGGAGCTACACTACATATGTATGCATTGGTATCAAATGGAAAAGGCTACCATATGTGGACTGAACTATAGAATGCCGGAATAAGAGGGGGATAGCTAGTCCCATCGAAGACTACGCTTCTGGTAACCTCCATCTTGCAGCAGAAGAAGAGAGTAGATGGGTAAGTTCACCCAGTATCATCGCATAGCATAATCCTAACCGATGATCCTCCCTTCATCGCCCTGTGAGAGAGCGATCACCGGTTGTATCTGGCACTTGGAAGGGTGTGTTTTATTAAGTATCCGGTTCTAGTTGTCATAAGGTCAAGGTACAACTCTGGGTCGTCCTTTTACCGAGGGACACGGCTATTCGAATAGATCAACTTCCCTGCAGGGGTGCACCACATTTCCCAACACGCTCGATCCCCTTTGTCCGGACACACTTTTCTGGGTCATGCCCGGCCTCGGAAGATCAACACGTCGCAGCCCTACCTAGGCACAACAGAGAGGTCAGCACGCTAGTCTAAATCCTATGGCACAGGGGTCTCGGCCCATCGCCCACTGCACACTTGCACGTTGCGTACGCGGCCGGAGAGCAGACCTAGCAACCTCCATTACAAAGGAACTTATGTTACGCGGTCCAAGCCGGCGCGCGCCGCTTAGTCGCTGATGTCAAGAAGGCTTCGACTGATACCACGACGTCGATTGCCCATAACTGTCCCCGCATAGATTGTTAGTGCGTATAGGCCAGTGGCCAGACTCAGATCAAATACCAAGATCTCGTTAAACGTGTTATCTTGTAGTAACCGCGAACGCCAACCAGGGCCAGGCCCACCTCTCTCCTAGGTGGTCTCAACCTGCCCTGTTGCTCCACCTCAAAGTAACAGTAGGGGGCCGTCGGGAACCTAGGCCCACCTCTACCGGGATGGAACCACCTGCCCCTTCAGGCCCCATCTCCAAACAGTAGCACCGGTAATGTAACAGTGTAAAGTATATAGTATATGCCCGTGATCACCTCCCGAAGTGATCACGGCCCAGTAGTATAGCATGGTAGACGGACAAGAGTGTAGGGCCATTGATGGAACACTAGCATCCTATACTAAGCAGTAGGATAGCAGGTAAATGTAACAACAGTAGTAGCAAGGACAGGCTATGCAGCAGTATAGGATTAACTGAAAGCAGTAACATATTACACTACTCTAATGCAAGCAGTAGAGAGTAGAGTAGGCGATATCTGGTGATCAAGGGGGGGCTTGCCTGGTTGCTCTAGCAAGAAGGAGGGGTCGTCAACAGCGTAGTCGGACGGGGCACCGGCAGCGACGTCGGTCTCGTAGTCTACCGGAGAGAAGAGGGGGGAAGAAACAAAGAATATAGAGCCAACAAGGCATCACAAAATATAACAAGGCAATACGCGGTGCCAGGGGTGATCTAACGCAGGGATAGGTGATACTGGCGAAGGGGGAAAACATCCGCTAAAGTATCCCTGGTGTTTCGCATTTTTGGTCAGGTGAACCGGAGGTGAAATGTTGTAGGTTCACTATGCTAGGGACGCATGCCGGACAAACGGGCTGCGTATCTGTATTCGTATCGTCGTTCTAAGCAACTTTCATGTACAAAGTTTTTCCACCCGAGTTACGGATTAAAAGATATGATTTTCTAAAGTTTTAAATCATTTTTAGAATTTATTTAATTTATTTAATCCAACATTATCCAGAATAGTGCCTGGTGACGTCAGCATGACGTAGAGGTGGCGTCAGCGGTCAACTGTCCGCTGACCAGAGTCAAACCTGTCCGGTGGGTCCAGTGGGACCCACCTGTCATAGTCTGAGACTAACTAATCAGGTTTAATTAGTTTAGTTAATTGACTACGTTAATTACTGATTAGATTAATCTAAATATGATTAATTAACTTAATTAATTCCTTAATTAATTAATTATTGTAATTATTACTCTCTTTTTTCTTTAAACGTTCTGGGGGTTGGGCCCCACATGTCATTTGCTTAGGGGGCCTAACGGGCGCTGGGCGAGCGGGCGTGGCTACGGGCGAAACCGCAGCCCGCCCAGTAACGAGGTGCGGCTGGATCGGGCCTGAGCGGCACGGGTGAGCGGCGAAGGGAGGCAACGGCGACCTGCACGAAGGGCGCCGCGGTGGGGGTAGAGTGGGCTGGCAGTGCGAAGCAGCAGCGCAGCCGCGGCAGGCGAGCAGATGCGGCAGCAAGCGGCCGAGCAGCGGTGGCCATGGGCATGGGCGGAGGGCGACGATGGCTTCGATGGCGACGATGGCTAGCAGCGATGGAGAAGCAGCGGTGGCAGCAGCACTAGGCGGAGCTCGGGGCGGCCTCTGCGAGCAGTGGCAGGGCGCGGGCGTGGCTAGGCGCAGCGACGCACAGCCGGGCGCGGCCTGCGGCGGTGGAGCATGACCGGCGCAGGGGAGGGGACTGTTGGTGCGGGCGGCGTCGGTGACAGAGGGAAAAAGGGGAAGCGGGTCGCGGGAGCTCACCCCCGATGCCGTGAAGGGGGTCGGCGAGGCTCGGGGAGGCCGTTCGGGGAGGAGGACGAGGAGGCAACGGCGACGTGGCAACTCCAGCAAGGTCCACGGGCGGCGACTGTGGGCAGCGTTGGGCGGAGGGGCGTGGTCGTCGTGGCGCGGCAGGGAGGAGTTCGGCGAGCGGCGAGGTGGTCCAGCGAGTCAGAGCGACGGGCGCCGGCGCGGACGGGCACCGGCATCGGCGCACGGCGTCGTGGTTCGGCCCGATCCAGTTTTGGATCGGGGGGATGGGAACGAGAGGGGTCGTGCATGGGGGCGAGTGGGGGGCAGTGGGTGTCGGTGGGTTAGGTCACGGGGTGAGGGGATATGGGAAGTGGGGGTGGCCGGCTGGCTGGTTGGGCCAGCTGGGCCGGCCGGGCGGCCTGGTGGCCGGTTAGGCCGTGGTCCGGGGGGTGTTTTCCCTTTTCTTTTATTTCTATTTTCTTTGTTTTGTTTTGTTTTTATTTATTACTTTCCTTTACTATTTTAATTCGTTTTAAAGTAACCAGACACTTTGTAAAAGCATGGTTTCTTCACCATAAATACCTAGGCATTAATTGGCACAACCCGAACATTTTAGTTTTAATATTTGAAAACTTTTATTGTTTGCTTGATTTTTTTAATTTGAATTTGAATGGTTTCAAAATAACGCGAGATTAGCCACGGTAATCAAGGTGACATGGCATCATTAGTAGAGGTTCAATGTAGCTTAAGTATTCGGGCGTCACAGGTGCCCAGCTTTTTCTTGTCACCAACGCAATTCGGGTACAACAATTTTTTGTGATCCTCTAACATGCGCTGCAACTTCTTCTTCTCCAAATCACTTGCGCAGTTTCTCTTTGCACCGACAATGGCCCGACCTAGATCATCAACGGGCTCATCCGATGCCTCTTCTTCAGCTTCTTCCCGCACTGCCGGCTCAGCTTCTTCCCGCATTACCGGCTCAGCTTCTTCCCTCATTGTTGTATCATCGTATTCAGGGAACCCACGGCCAGGATAGCTGTCATCGTCCTCTTCTTCTTCATTGTCTTCCATCATAACCCCTATTTCTGTTGGAAATATGCCCTAGAGGCAATAATAAAATGGTTATTATTATATTTCCTTGTTCATGATAATTGTCTATTGTTCATGCTATAATTGTGTTATCCGGAAATCGTAATACATGTGTGAATACATAGACCACAACACGTCCCTAGTGAGCCTCTAGTTGACTAGCTCGTTGATCAAAAGATAGCCATGGTTTCCTGACTATGGACATTAGATGTCATTGATAACGGGATCACATCATTAGGAGAATGATGTGATGGACAAGACCCAATCCTAAGCATAGCACAAGATCGTGTAGTTCGTTTGCTAGAGCTTTTCTGAATGTCAAGTATCATTTCCTTAGACCATGAGATTGTGCAACTCCCGGATACCGTAGGAGTGCTTTGGGTGTACCAAACGTCACAATGTAACTAGGTGACTATAAAGGTGCACTACGGGTATCTCCGAAAGTGTCAGTTGGGTTGGCACGAATTGAGACTGGGATTTGTCACTCCGTATGACGGAGAGGTATCTCTGGGCCCACTCAGTAATGCATCATCATAATGAGCTCAATGTGACCAACTGGTTGATCACGGGATCATGCATTACGGTACGAGTAAAGTGACTTGCCGATAACGAGATTGAACGAGTTATTGGGATACCGACGATCGAATCTCGGGCGAGTAACGTACCGATTGACAAAGGGAATTGTATACGGGATTGATTGAATCCTTGACATCGTGGTTCATTCGATGAGATCATCGAGGAGAATGTGGGAGCCAACATGGGTATCCAGATCCCGCTGTTGGTTATTGATCGGAGAGTCGTCTCAGTCATGTTTGCGTGTCTCCCGAACCCATAGGGTCTACACACTTAAGGTTCGGTGACGCTAGGGTTGTTGAGATATTAGTGTGCGGTAACCCCGAAAGTTGTTCGGAGTCTCGGATGAGATCCCGGATGTCACGAGGAGTTCCGGAATGGTCCGGAGGTGAAGAATTGTATATAGGAAGTCCAGTTTCGGCCATCGGGAAAGTTTCAGGGGTCACCGGTATTGTACCGGGACCACCGGAAGGGTCCCGGGGGTCCACCGGGTGGGGCCACCTATCCCGGAGGGCCCCATGGGCTGAAGTGGGAGGGGAACCAGCCCCTGGTGGGCTGGTGCGCCCCCCTTGGGCCTCCCCCTGCGCCTAGGGTTGGAAACCCTAGGGGTGGGGGCGCCCCACTTGGCTTGGG
>NC_041384.1:40949679-40956906 GCF_002162155.2 Triticum dicoccoides | reverse complement strand
CTCTCGATAGAGCTTGGCGAAGCCCTGTCGAGATCCCGCTGCTTCCACCACCACGCCGTCGTGCTAATGGTTGTCCATCAACCTCTCCTTCCCCCTTGCTAGATCAAGAAGGAGGAGACGTCTTCCCCAACCGTACGTGTGTTGAACACGGAGGTGCCGTCCGTTCGGCGCTCGGTCATCCGTTATTTGGATCACGACGAGTACGACTCCATCAACCCCGTTCTCTTGAACGCTTCCGCTCGCGATCTACAAGGGTATGTAGATGCACTCCTTTCCTCTCGTTGCTAGAAGACTCCATAGATTGATCTTGGTGATGCGTAGAAAATTTTAAATTCTACTACGTTCCCCAACAGTGGCATCATGAGCTAGGTCCATGCATAGTTTCTATGCACGAGTAGAACACAAAGCAGTTGTGGGCGTCGATATTGTCAATTTACTTGCCGTTACTAGTCTTGTCTTGATTCGGCGGCATCGTGGGATGAAGCGGCCCGGACCGACCTTACACGTACGCTTACGTGAGACAGGTTCCACCGACTGACATGCACTAGTTTCATAAGGTGGCTAGCGGGTGTCTGTCTCTCCCACTTTAGTCGGATCGGATTCGATGAAAAGGGTCCTTATGAAGGGTAAATAGAAATTGGCATATCATGTTGTGGTTTTGGCGTAGGTAAGAAACGTTCTTGCTAAGAAACCTATAGCAGCCACGTAAAAAATTGCAACAACAATTAGAGGACGTCTAACTTGTTTTTTCAGCATGTGCCGTGTGATGTGATATGGCCAAAAGGATGTGATAAATGATATATGTGATGTATGAGATTGATCATGTTCTTGTAATATGAATCACGACTTGCATGTCGATGAGTATGACAACCGGCAGGAGCCATAGGAGTTGTCTTAATTTATTTATGACCTGCGTGTCAACATATAACGTCATGTAATTACTTTACTTTATTGCTAAACCGTTAGCCATAGTAGTAGAAGTAATAGATGACGAGACAACTTCATGAAGACACGATGATGGAGATCATGATGATGGAGATCATGGTGTCATGCCGGTGACGACGATGATCATGGCGCCTCGAAGATGGAGATCATAAGGAGCAAAATAATATTGGCCATATCATGTCACTATTTGATTGCATGTGATGTTTATCATGTTTTACATCTTATTTGCCTAGAACGACGGTAGCTTAAATAAGATGATCCCTCGCAATAATTTCAAGAAAGTGTTCCCCCTAACTGTGCACCGTTGCGAAGGTTCATTGTTTCGAAGCACCACGTGATGATCGGGTGTGCTAGATTCTAACATTCGAATACAGCGGGTGTAAGCTAGATTTACACACGCAATACACTTAGGTTGACTTGACGAGCCTAGCATGTACAGACATGGCCTCGGAACACGGAAGACCGAAAGGTCGAGCATGAGTCGTATAGAAGATACGATCAACATGAAGATGTTCACCGATGTTGACTAGTCCGTCTCACGTGATGATCGGACACGGCCTAGTTGACTCGGATCATGTTTCACTTAGATGACTAGAGGGATGTCTACCTAAGTGGGAGTTCATTGAATAATTTGATTAGATGAACTTAATTATCATGAACTTAGTCTAAAATCTTTACAATATGTCTTGTTGATCAAATGGCCCACGCTAATGTTGCCCTCAACTTCAACGCGTTCCTAGAGAAAACCAAGCTGAAAGATGATGGCAACAACTATACGGACTAGGTCCGGAACCTGAGGATCATCCTCATAGCTGCCAAGAAAGATTATGTCCTAGAAGCACCACTAGGTGACGCACCCATCCCAGAGAACCAAGACGTTATGAACGCTTGGCAGCAGCATGCTGATGATTACTCCCTCGTTCAGTGTGGCATGCTTTACAGCTTAGAACCGGGGCTCAAAAAGCGTTTTGAGCAACACGGAGCATATGAGATGTTCGAAGAGCTGAAAATGGTTTTCCAAGCTCATGCCCGGGTCGAGAGATATGAAGTCTCCGACAAGTTCTTCAGTTGTAAGATGGAGGAAAATAGTTCTGTCAGTGAGCACATACTCAAAATGTCTGGGTTGCACAACCGCTTGACTCAGCTGGGAGTTAATCTCCCAGATGACGCGGTCATTGACAGAATCCTTCAGTCGCTTCCACCGATATACAAGAGCTTTGTGATGAACTTCAATATGCAGGGGATGGAAAATACCATTCCTGAGGTATATTCAATGTTGAAATAAGCGGAGGTGGAGATCAAAAAGGAACATCAAGTGTTGATGGTGAATAAAACCACTAAGTTTAAGAAAGGCAAGGGTAAGAAGAACTTCAAGAAGGACGGCAAGGGAGTTGTCGCGCCCGGTAAGGCAGTTGCTGGGAAGAAGCCAAAGAATGGACCCAAGCCTGAGACTGAGTGCTTTTATTGCAAGGGAAGTGGTCACTGGAAGCGGAACTGCCCCAAATACTTAGCGGACAAGAAGGCCGGCAACCCTAAAGGTATATGTGATATACATGTAATTGATGTGTACCTTACCAGTACTCGTAGTAGCTCCTGGGTATTTGATACCGGTGCGGTTGCTCACATTTGTAACTCAAAGCAGGAGCTGCGGAATAAGCGGAGACTGGCGAAGGACGAGGTGACGATGCGCATCGGGAATGGTTCCAAGGTCGATGTGATCGCCGTCGGCACGCTACCTCTACATTTACCTATGGGATTAGTTTTAAACCTCAATAATTGTTATTTAGTGCCAGCTTTGAGCATGAACATTGTATCAGGATCTCGTTTAATTCGAGATGGCTACTCATTTAAATCCGAGAATAAGGTTGTTCTATTTATATGAGAGATATGTTTTATGGTCATGCCCCGCTGGTGAATGGTTTATTCTTAATGAATCTCGAGCGTAATGTTACACATATTCATAGTGTGAATACCAAAAGATGTAAGGTTGATAATGATAGTCCCACATACTTGTGGCACTGCTGCCTTGGTCACATAGGTGTCAAACGCATGAAGAAGCTCCATGCAGATGGACTTTTGGAGTCTCTTGATTACGAATCATTTGACACGTGCGAACCATGCCTCATGGGTAAAATGACCAAGACTCCGTTCTCAGGAACAATGGAGCGAGCAACCAACTTATTGGAAATCATACATACTGATGTGTGTGGTCCAATGAGTGTTGAGGCTCGCGATGGCTATCGTTATGTTCTCACTCTCACTGATGACTTGAGTAGATATGGGTATGTCTACTTAATGAAACACAAGTCTGAGACCTTTGAAAAGTTCAAGGAATTTCAGAGTGAGGTTGAGAATCAACGTGACAGGGAAATAAACTTCTTACGATCAGATCGTGGAGGGGAATATTTGAGTCACGAATTTGGCACACACTTAAGGAAATGTGGAATAGTTTCACAACTCACGCCGCCTGGAACATCTCAGCGAAATGGTGTGTCCGAACGTCATAATCGCACTCTATTGGATAAGGTGCGATCTATGATGTCTCTTACCGATCTACCGCTCTCTTTTTGGGGCTATGCTTTAGAGACTTCCGCATTCACTTTAAATAGGGCTCCATCGAAATCCGTTGAAACGACACCATATGAATTATGGTTTGGGAAGAAACCTAAGCTGTCATTTCTAAAAGTTTGGGGATGCGATGCTTATGTCAAGAAACTTCAACCTGAAAAGCTCGAACCCAAGTCGGAAAAATGCGTCTTCATAGGATACCCTAAATAAACTATTGGGTATACCTTCTACCTCAGATCCGAAGGCAAGATCTTTGTTGCCAGGAATGGATCCTTTCTAAAGAGAGAGAGTTTCTCTCGAAAGAAGTAAGTGGGAGGAAAGTAGAACTTGATGAAGTATTACCTCTTGAACCAGAAAGTGGCGCAACTTAGGAAAATGTTCCTGAGGTGCCTGCACTGACTAGAGAGGAAGTTAATGATGATGATCATGAAAATTCAGATCAAGTTGCTACTGAACTTCGTAGGTCCACAAGGACACGTTCCGCACCAGAGTGGTACGGCAACCCTGTCTTGGAAATCATGTTGTTAGACAACAGTGAACCTTCGAACTATGAGGAAGCGATGGCGGGCCTAGATTCCGACAAATGGCTAGAAGCCATGAAATCCGAGATAGGATCCATGTATGAAAATGAAGTATGGACTTTGACTGACTTGCCCGATGATCGGCGAGCCATAGAAAATAAATGGATCTTTAAGAAGAAGACAGACGCATATGGTAATGTGACCATCTACAAGGCTCAACTCGTCGGTAAGGGTTATCGACAAGTTCAAGGGGTTGACTACGATGCGACTTTCTCACCCGTAGCAAAGCTGAAGTCCATCCGAATCATGTTAGCAATTGCCGCATTCTATGATTATGAGATATGGCAAATGGACATCAAAACGGCATTCCTTAACGGCTTTCTTAAGGAAGAATTGTATATGATGCAGCCGGAAGGTTTTGTCGATCCTAAGAATGCTAACAAGGTGTGCAAGCTCCAATGCTCAATCTATGGGCTGGTGCAAGCATCTCGGAGTTGGAACATTCGATTTGATGAGATGATCAAAGCGTTTGGGTTTACACAGACTTATGGAGAAGCCTGTGTTTACAAGAAAGTGAGTGGGAGCTCCGTAGCATTTCTCATATTATATGTGGATGACAAACTGTTGATGGGAAATGATATAGAGTTCTTGGAAAGCATAAAGTCCTACTTGAACAAGTGTTTTTCAATGAAGGACCTTGGAGAAGCTGCTTATATATTAGGCATCAAAATCTATAGAGATAGATCGAGACGCCTCATTGGTCTTTCACAAAGTACGTACCTTGACAAGATATTGAAGAAGTTCAATATGGATCAGTCCAAGAAGGGGTTCTTGCCTGTATTGCAAGGTGTGCAATTGAGCACGGCTCAATGCCCGACCACGGCAGAAGATAGAGAAAAGATGAGTGTCGTCCCCTATGCCTCGGCCATAGGGTCTATTATGTAAGCCATGCTGTGTACTAGACCTGATGTAAACCTTGCCGTAAGTTTGGTAGGAAGGTACCAAAGTAATCCCGGCATGGAACACTGGACAGCGATCAAGAATATCCTGAAGTACCTGAAGAGGACTAAGTATATGTTTCTCGTTTATGGAGGTGACGAAGAGCTCGTCGTAAAGGGTTACATCGATGCTAGCTTCGACACAGATCTGGATGATTCTAAGTCACAAACCGGATACGTGTATATTTTGAATGGTGGGGCAGTAAGCTGGTGCAGTTGCAAGCAAAGCGTTGTGGCGGGATCTACATGTGAAGCGGAGTACATGGCAGCCTCGGAGGCAGCACAAGAAGCAATCTGGGTGAAGGAGTTCATTACCGACCTATGATTCATTCCCAATGCGTCGGGCCCGATGACTCTCTTCTGTGACAACACTGGAGCTATTGCCCTTGCCAAGGAGCCTAGGTTTCACAGGAAGACCAGGCATATCAAGCGTCGCTTCAACTCCATTCATGAAAGTGTTCAAAATGGAGACATAGATATTTGTAAAGTACATACGGACATGAATGTAGCAGATCCGTTGACTAAACCTCTCCCTAGAGCAAAACATGATCAACACCAGAACTCTATGGGTGTTCGATTCATCACAATGTAACTAGATTATTGACTCTAGTGCAAGTGGGAGACGGTTGGAAATATGCCCTAGAAGCAATAATAAAATGGTTATTATTATATTTCCTTGTTCATGATAATTGTCTATTGTTCATGCTATAATTGTGTTATCCGGAAATCGTAATACATGTGTGAATACATAAACCACAACACGTCCCTAGTGAGCCTCTAGTTGACTAGCTCGTTGATCAAAAGATAGTCATGGTTTCCTGACTATGGACATTAGATGTCATTGATAACGGGATCACATCATTAGGAGAATGATGTGATGCACAAGACCCACTCCTAAGCATAGCACAAGATCGTGTAGTTCGTTTGCTAGAGCTTTTTCGAATGTCAGGTATCATTTCCTTAGACCATGAGATTGTGCAACTCCCGGATACCGTAGGAGTGCTTTGGGTGTACCAAACATCACAACGTAACTGGGTGACTACAAAGGTGCACTACGGGTATCTCCGAAAGTGTTTGTTGGGTTGGCACGAATCGAGACTGGGATTTGTCACTCCGTATGACGAAGAGGTATCTCTAGGTGAAGAATTGTGAAGGAAATATGCCCTAGAGGCAATAATAAAGTTATTATTTATTTCCTTATAATCATGATAAATGTTTATTATTCATGCTAGAATTGTATTAACCGGAAACATAATACATGTGTGAATACATAGACAAACAAAGTGTCACTAGTATGCCTCTACTTGACTAGCTCATTAATCAAAGATGGTTATGTTTCCTAACCATGAACAATGAGTTGTTATTTGATTAACGGGATCACATCATTAAGAGAATGATCTGATTGACATGACCCATTCCATTAGCTTAGCACCCGATCGTTTAGTATGTTGCTATTGCTTTCTTCATGACTTATACATGTTCCTATAACTATGAGATTATGCAACTCCCGTTTACCGGAGGAACACTTTGGGTACTACCAAACGTCACAACGTAACTGGGTGATTATAAAGGAGTACTAAAGGTGTCTCCAAAGGTACATGTTGGGTTGGCGTATTTCGAGATTAGGTTTTGTCACTCCGATTGTCGGAGAGGTATCTCTGGGCCCTCTCGGTAATGCACATCACTTAAGCCTTGCAAGCATTGCAACTAAATGAGTTAGTTGCGGGATGATGTATTACAGAACGAGTAAAGAGACTTGCCAGCAACGAGATTGAACTAGGTATTGGAATACCGACGATCGAATCTCGGGCAAGGAACATACCGATGACAAAGGGAACAACGTATGTTGTTATGCGGTCTGACCGATAAAGATCTTCGTAGAATATGTAGGAGCCAATATGGGCATCCAGGTCCCGCTATTGGTTATTGACCGGAGACGTGTCTCGGTCATGTCTACATTGTTCTCGAACCCGTAGGGTCTGCACGCTTAAGGTTACGATGACAGTTATATTATGAGTTTATGCATTTTGATGTACCGAAGGTTGTTCGGAGTCCCGGATGTGATCACGGACATGACGAGGAGTCTCGAAATGGTCGAGACGCAAAGATTGATATATTGGAAGCCTATATTTGGACATCGAAATCGTTCCGGGTGAAATCGGCATTTTTCCGGAGTACCGGGGGGTTACCGGAAC
>NC_041384.1:40941910-40949319 GCF_002162155.2 Triticum dicoccoides | reverse complement strand
TTGTCCAACTAGGAGTCCTACTCCCGATGGGAGTAGGACTCCCCCTTGGCGCGCCCACCTTGGCCGGCCGCCCCCTCTCCCTGGATCCTTTATATACTGAGGCAAGGGGCACCCCAAATACACACAAGTTGATCCACGTGATCTGTTCCTTAGCCGTGTGCGGCGCCCCCAGCCACCATAGTCCTCGATAATACTGTAGCGGAGTTTAGGCGAAGCCCTGCTGCTGTAGTGCATCAAGATCGTCACCACGCCGTCGTGCTGACGGAACTCTTCCCCGACACTTTGCTGGATTGGAGTCCGAGGATCGTCATCAAGCTGAACGTGTGCTCGAACTCGGAGGTGCCGTGGTTTCGGTACTTGATCGGTCGGATCGTGAAGATGTACGACTACATCAACCAAACGCTTCCGTTGTCGATCTACTAGGTATGTAGATCATACTCTCCCCTCTCGTCGCTATGCATCACATGATCTTTCGTGTGCGTAGGAAAATTTTTGAAATTACTACGAAACCCAACAGTGGTATCCGAGCCTAGGTTTTATATGTTGATGTTATATGCACGAGTAGAACACAAGTGAGTTGTGGGCGATATAAGTCATACTGCCTACCAGCATGTCATACTTTGGTTCAGCGGTATTGTTGGACGAGACGACCTAGACCAACATTACGCGTACGCTTGCGCGAGACCGGTTCCCCCGACGTGCTTTGCACATAGGTGGCTTGCGGGCGACTGTCTCTCCAACTTTAGTTGAACCGAGTATGGCTACGCCCGGTCCTTGCGAAGGTTAAAACAGAGTCAAATTGACAAACTATCGTTGTAGTTTTGATGCGTAGGTGAGTTGGTTCTTACTTAAGCCCGTAGCAGCCACGTAAAACTTGCAACAACAAAGTAGAGGACGTCTAACTTGTTTTTGCAGGGCATGTTGTGATGTGATATGGTCAAGGCATGATGCTGAATTTTATTGTATGAGATGATCATGTTTTGTAACCGAGTTATCGGCAACCGGCAGGAGCCATATGGTTGTCGCTTTATTGTATGCAATGCAATCACGATGTAATGCTTTACTTTATCACTAAACGGTAGCGATAGTCGTGGAAGCATAAGCTTGGCGAGACGACAACGATGCTACGATGGAGATCAAGGTATCAGCCGGTGACGATGGTGATCACGACGGTGCTTCAGAGATGGAGATCACAAGCACAAGATGATGATGGCCATATCATATCACTTATATTGATTGCATGTGATGTTTATCTTTTTATGCATCCTATCTTGCTTTGAATGACGGTAGCATTATAAGATGATCTCTCACTAAATTATCAAGAAGTGTTCTCCCTGAGTATGCACCGTTGCGAAAGTTCTTCGTGCTGAGACACCACGTGATGATCGGGTGTGATAGGTTCTACGTTCAAATACAACGGGTGCAAAACAGTTGCACACGCGGAATACTCAGGTTATACTTGACGAGCCAAGCATATACAGATATGGCCTCGGAACACAGAGACCGAAAGGTCGAGCGTGAATCATATAGTAGATATGATCAACATAGTGATGTTCACCAATGAAACTACTCCATCTCACGTGATGATCGGACATGGTTTAGTTGATTTGGATCACGTAATCACTTAGAGGATTAGAGGGATGTCTATCTAAGTGGGAGTTCTTAAGTAATATGATTAATTGAACTTAAATTTATCATGAACTTAGTCCAGGTAGTATTTTGCAAATTATGTTGTAGATCAATGTGTCACGCCGATGATGATGGTGATCACGACGGTTCTTCGGAGATGGAGATCACAAGCACAAGATGATGATGGCCATATCATATCACTTATATTGATTGCATGTGATGTTTATCTTTAATGCATCTTATCTTGCTTTGATTGACGGTAGCATTATAAGATGATCTCTCACTAAATTATCAAGTAGTGTTCTCCCTGAGTATGCACCGTTGCGAAAGTTCTTCGTGCTGAGACACCACGTGATGATCGGGTGTGATAGGTTCTACGTTCAAATACAGTGGGTGCAAAACAGTTACACACGCGGAATATTCAGGTTAAACTTGACGAGCCAAGCATATACAGATATGGCCTCGGAACACGGAGACCAAAAGGTCGAGCATGAATCATATAGTAGATATGATCAACATAAAGATGTTCACCAATGAAACTGCTCCATCTCACGTGATGATCGGACATGGTTTAGTTGATTTGGATCACGTGATCACTTAGAGGATTAGAGGGATGTCTATCTAAGTGGGAGTTCTTAAGTAATATGATTAATTGAACCTAAATTTATCATGAACTTAGTCCTTGATAGTATCTTGCTTGTTTATGTTGATTGTAGATAGATGGCTCGTGCTGTTGTTCCGTTGAATTTTAATGCGTTTCTTGAGAAAGCAAAGTTGAAAGATGATGGTAGCAATTACACGGACTGGGTCCGTAACTTGAGGATTATCCTCATTTCTGCACAGAAGAATTACGTCCTGGAAGCACCGCTGGGTGCCAGGCCTGCTGCTGGAGCAACACCAGATGTTATGAACGTCTGGCAGAGCAAAGCTGATGACTACAAGATAGTTCAGTGTGCCATGCTTTACGGCTTAGAATCGGGACTTCAACGACGTTTTGAACGTCATGGAGCATATGAGATGTTCCAAGAGTTGAAGTTAATATTTCAAGCAAATGCCCGGATTGAGAGATATGAAGTCTCCAATAAGTTCTATGGCTGCAAGATGGAGGAGAATAGTTCTGTCAGTGAGCATATACTCAAAATGTCTGGGTATAATAATCACTTGATTCAATTGGGAGTTAATCTTCCAGATGATTGCGTCATTGATAGAATTCTCCAATCACTGCCACCAAGCTACAAGAGGTTGGTGATGAACTATAATATGCAAGGGATGAACAAGACTATTCCCGAGCTCTTCGCGATGCTAAAAGTTGCGGAGGTAGAAATCAAGAAGGAGCATCAAGTGTTGATGGTCAACAAGACCACTAGTTTCAAGAAAAAAGGGCAAAGGGAAGAAGAAGGGGAACTTCAAAAAGAACGGCAAGCAAGTTGCTACTCAAGAGAAGAAACCCAAACCTGGACCTAAGCCTAAAACTGAGTGCTTCTATTGCAAGCAGACTGGTCACTGGAAGCGGAACTGCCCCAAGTATTTGGCGGATAAGAAGGATGGCAAGGTGAACAAAGGTATATGTGATATACATGTTATTGATGTGTACCTTACCAATGCTCGCAGTAGCACCTGGGTATTTGATACTGGTTCTGTTGCTAATATTTGCAACTCGAAACAGGAACTACAGATTAAGCAAAGATTGGCTAAGGACGAGGTGACGATGCGTGTGGGAAACGGTTCCAAAGTCGATGTGATCGCGGTCGGCACGCTACCTCTACATCTACCTTCGGGATTAGTATTAGACCTAAATAATTGTTATTTGGTGCCAGCGTTAAGCATGAACATTATATCTGGATCTTGTTTAATGCGAGACGGTTATTCATTTAAATCAGAGAATAATGGTTGTTCTATTTATATGAGTAATATCTTTTATGGTCATGCACCCTTAAAGAGTGGTCTATTCTTATTAAATCTCGAGAGTAATGATACACATATTCATAATGTTGAAGCCAAAAGATGCAGAGTTGATAATGATAGTGCAACTTATTTGTGGCACTGCCGTTTAGATCATATCGGTGTAAAGCGCATGAAGAAACTCCATACTGATGGGCTTTTGGAACCACTTGATTATGAATCGCTTGGTACTTGCGAACCGTGCCTCATGGGCAAGATGACTAAAACACCGTTCTCCGGTACTATGGAGAGAGCAACAGATTTGTTGGAAATCATACATACAGATGTATGTGGTCCGATGAATATTGGAGCTCGTGGCAGATATCGTTATTTTCTCACATTCATAGATGATTTAAGCAGATACGGGTATATCTACTTAATGAAACATAAGTCTGAAACATTTGAAAAGTTCAAAGAATTTCAGAGTGAAGTGGAAAATCATCGTAACAAGAAAATAAAGTTTCTACGATCTGATCGTGGAGGAGAATATTTGAGTTACGAGTTTGGTGTACATTTGAAAAATTGTGGAATAGTTTCGCAACTCACGCCACCCGGAACACCACAGCGTAATGGTGTGTCTGAACGTCGTAATCGTACTTTACTAGATATGGTGCGATCTATGATGTCTCTTACTGATTCACCGCTATCGTTTTGGGGATACGCTCTAGAGACAGCTGCATTCACGTTAAATAGGGCACCATCAAAATCCGTTGAGACGACGCCTTATGAACTGTGGTTTGGCAAGAAACCAAAGTTGTCGTTTCTAAAAGTTTGGGGCTGCGATGCTTATGTGAAAAAGCTTCAACCTGATAAGCTCGAACCCAAATCGGAGAAATGTGTCTTCATAGGATATCCAAAGGAAACTATTGGATACACCTTCTATCACAGATCCGAAGGCAAGACTTTTGTTGCTAAGTTCGGAAACTTTCTGGAGAAGGAGTTTCTCTCGAAAGAAGTGAGTGGGAGGAAAGTAGAACTTGACGAGGTAACTGTACCTGCTCCCTTATTGGAAAGTAGTGCATCACAGAAAACTGTTTCTGTGACACCTACACTAGTTAGTGAGGAAGCTAATGATGATGATCATGAAACTTCAGAACAAGATACTACTGAACCTCATAGATCAACCAGAGTAAGATCCGCACCAGAGTGGTACGGTAATCCTGTTCTAGAAGTCATGCTACTAGATCATGATGAACCTACGAACTATGAAGAAGCGATGGTGAGCCCAGATTCCGCAAAGTGGCTTGAAGCCATGAAATCTGAGATGGGATCCATGTATGAGAACAAAGTATGGACTTTGGTTGACTTGCCCGATGATCGGCAAGCAATTGAGAATAAATGGATCTTCAAGAAGAAGACTGACGCTGATGTAATATTACTGTCTACAAAGCTCGACTTGTCGCAAAAGGTTTCCGGCAAGTTCAAGGGATTGACTACGATGAGACCTTCTCACTCGTAGCGATGCTTAAGTCTGTCCGAATCATGTTAGCAATTGCCGCATTTTATGATTATGAAATTTGGCAGATGGATGTCAAAACTGCATTCCTGAATGGATTTCTGGAAGAAGAGTTGTATATGATGCAACCAGAAGGTTTTGTCGATCCAAAGGGAGCTAACAAAGTGTGCAAGCTCCAGCGATCCATTTATGGACTGGTGCAAGCCTCTCGGAGTTGGAATAAACGTTTTGATAGTGTGATCAAAGCATTTGGTTTTATGCAGACTTTTGGAGAAGCCTGTATTTACAAGAAAGTGAGTGGGAGCTCTGTAGCATTTCTGATATTATATGTGGATGACATATTACTAATTGGAAATGATGTAGAATTTCTGGATAGCATTAAGGGATACTTAAATAAAAGTTTTTCTATGAAAGACCTCGGTGAAGCTGCTTACATATTAGGCATTAAGATCTATAGAGATAGATCAAGACGCCTAATTGGACTTTCACAAACCACATACCTTGAAATTTTTTTGAAGAAGTTCAAAATGGATCAAGCAAAGAAAGGGTTCTTGCCTGTGTTACAAGGTGTGAAGTTGAGTAAGACTCAATGCCCGACCACTGCAGAAGATAGAGAGAATATGAAAGATGTTCCCTATGCATCAGCCATAGGATCTATCATGTATGCAATTCTGTGTACCAGACCTGATGTGTGCCTTGCTATAAGTCTAGCAGGGAGGTACCAAAGTAATCCAGGAGTGGATCACTGGACAGCGGTCAAGAACATCCTGAAATACCTGAAAAGGACTAAGGATATGTTTCTCATATATGGAGGTGACAAAGAACTCATCATAAAAGGTTACGTTGATGCAAGCTTTGACACTGATCCGGACAATTCTAAATCACAAACCGGATACGTGTTTACATTAAACGGTGGGGCTGTAAGTTGGTGCAATTCTAAACAAAGCGTTGTAGGGGGATCTACATGTGAAGCGGAGTACATAGCTGCTTCAGAAGCAGCAAATGAAGGAGTCTGGATGAAGGAGTTCATATCCGATCTAGGTGTCATACCTAGTGCATCAGGCCCAATGAAAATCTTTTGTGACAATACTGGTGCAATTGCCTTGGCAAAGGAATCCAGATTTCACAAGAGAACCAAGCACATCAAGAGACGCTTCAATTCCATCCGGGATCTAGTCCAGGTGGGAGACATAGAGATTTGCAATATACATACGGATCTGAATATTGCAGACCCGTTGACTAAGCCTCTTCCACGAGCAAAACATGATCAGCACCAAGGCTCCATGGGTGTTAGAATCATTACTGTGTAATCTAGGTTATTGACTCTAGTGCAAGTGGGAGACTGAAGGAAATATGCCCTAGAGGCAATAATAAAGTTGTTATTTATTTCCTTATAATCATGATAAATGTTTATTATTCATGCTAGAATTGTATTAACCGGAAACATAATACATGTGTGAATACATAGACAAACAAAGTGTCACTAGTATGCCTCTACTTGACTAGCTCGTTAATCAAAGATGGTTATGTTTCCTAACCATGAACAATGAGTTGTTATTTGATTAACGGGATCACATCATTAAGAGAATGATCTGATTGACATGACCCATTCCATTAGCTTAGGACCCGATCGTTTAGTATGTTGCTATTGCTTTCCTCATGACTTATACATGTTCCTATAACTATGAGATTATGCAACTCCCATTTACCGGAGGAAAACTTTGGGTACTACCAAACGTCACAACGTAACTGGGTGATTATAAAGGAGTACTACAAGTGTCTCCAAAGGTACATGTTGGGTTGGCGTATTTCGAGATTAGGTTTTGTCACTCCGATTGTCGGAGAGGTATCTCTGGGCCCTCTCGGTAATGCACATCACTTAAGCCTTGCAAGCATTGCAACTAAATGAGTTAGTTGCGGGATGATGTATTACAGAACGAGTAAAGAGACTTGCCAGCAACGAGATTGAACTAGGTATTGGAATACCGACGATCGAATCTCGGGCAAGGAACATACCGATGACAAAGGGAACAACGTATGTTGTTATGCGGTCTGACCGATAAAGATCTTCGTAGAATATGTAGGAGCCAATATGGGCATCCAGGTCCCGCTATTGGTTATTGACCGGAGATGTGTCTCGATCATGTCTACATTGTTCTCGAACCCGTAGGGTCCGCACGCTTAAGGTTACGATGACAGTTATATTATGAGTTTATGCATTTTGATGTACCGAAGGTTGTTTGGAGTCCCGGATGTGATCACGGACATGACGAGGAGTCTCGAAATGGTCGAGACGTAAAGATTGATATATTGGAAGCCTATATTTGGACATCGGAATCGTTCCGGGTGAAATCGGCATTTTTCTGGAGTACCGGGGGGTTAC
>NC_041384.1:40935971-40941543 GCF_002162155.2 Triticum dicoccoides | reverse complement strand
ACCTCTTTCCCCTCTCTCCTTGTCCAACTAGGAGTCCTACTCCCGACGGGAGTAGGACTCCCCCTTGGCGCGCCCACCTTGGCCGGCCGCCCCCTCTCCCTGGCTCCTTTATATACTAAGGCAAGGGGCACCCCAGATACACACAAGTTGATCCACGTGATATGTTCCTTAGCCGTGTGCGGCGCCCCCAGCCACCATAGTCCTCGATAATACTATAGCGGAGTTTAGGCGAAGCCCTGCTGCTGTAGTGCACCAAGATCGTCACCACGCCGTCGTGCTGACGGAACTCTTCCCCGACACTTTGCTGGATCAGAGTCCGGGGATCGTCATCGAGCTGAACGTGTGCTCGAACTCGGAGGTGCCGTAGTTTCGGTACTTGATCGGTCGGATCGTGAAGACGTACGACTACATCAACCAAACGCTTCCGTTGTCGATCTACTAGGTATGTAGATCATACTCTCCCCTCTCGTTGCTATGCATCACATGATCTTGCGTGTGCGTAGGAAAATTTTTGAAATTACTACGAAACCCAACAAATTGTATATAGGAAGTCCAGTTTCGGCCACCGGGAAAGTTTCGGGGGTCACCGGTATTGTACCGGGACCACCAGAAGGGTCCCGGGGGTCCACCGGGTGGGGCCACCTATCCCGGAGGGCCCCATGGGCTGAAGTGGGAGGGGAACCAGCCCCTGGTGGGCTGGTGCGCCCCCCTTGGGCCTCCCCCTGCGCCTAGGGGTGGGGGGCGCCCCACTTGGCTTGGGGGGCAAGCCACCCCCTTGGCCGCCGCCCCCCATCTAGATGGGATCTAGAGGGGCCGGCGCCCCCCTGGACCCCTATATAAAGAGGGGGGAGGGAGGGCTGCGCACCCAAGCCCCTGGCGCCTCCCTCTTCCCCCCGTAACACCTCTCCCTCTCGTTAGAGCTTGGCGAAGCCCTGCCGAGATCCCGCTGCTTCCACCACCACGCCGTCGTGCTGCTGGATCTCCATCAACCTCTCCTTCCCCCTTGATAGATCAAGAAGGAGGATACGTCTTCCCCAACCGTACGTGTGTTGAACGCAGAGGTGCCGTCCGTTCGGCGCTCGGTCATCGGTGATTTGGATCACGACGAGTACGACTCCATCAACCCCGTTCTCTTGAACGCTTTCGCTCGTGATCTACAAGGGTATGTAGATGCACTCCTTTCCTCTCGTTGCTAGAAGACTCCATAGATTGATCTTTGTGATGCATAGAAAATTTTAAATTCTGCTACGTTCCCCAACACTTTCTCCATGCTTGGTCCAAACATTATAGTGGGGCATGAAACCGGACTCAAACATGTGGACGTGAATGGTTCTTGACATAGAGTAATTGTGACCATTCTTACAGCCAGCACATGGACAAGGCATAAAACCATCCGCCCGCTTGTTTGCCTCAGCCGCAAGCAGAAAAATACGCACGCCATTAATGAACTCGGGAGAGCATCGGTCATCGTACATCCATTGCCGGCTCATCTTCAATACACAGCACCGAAAACACCAAATTAATACAATACATAAAGTTCATACATAAAGATCATACAACACTTAAATGCAACAAACAAATAACTCTCTAGCTAAAGAATTTAAATGCAACAACAAATGCGATCAAGATCGCAACTAAGGTAACAATTGATCCAACAGCATAATGATACCAAGCCTCACTGTGAATGGCATATTTTCTAATCTTTCTAATCTTCAAGCGCATTTCTCCATCTTAATCTTGCGATCATCGACGACATCGGCAACATGCAACTCCAATTCCATCTTCTCCCCCTCAATTCTTTTCAATTTTTCCTTCAAATCCTCGTTTTCTCTTTCAACTAAATTTAACCTCTCGACAATAGGGTCGGTTGGAATTTCCGGTTCAACTACCTCCTACATACAAATATCCATGTCAACTTGATGGGCATAATTTGTCATAAACACGAAATTCAATGAATAGTTTTAAAAGAGAATATACCACATCCGAATCATAACCCGGACGAGGGCCGACGGGGACGGATATCAAAACCATGGCACTATGTATAACAAAAAACGTATGGGTAATATAATTATACGAGTAACTATATATCCAAATCACACAAACATCATTTTTTATATAAAACTTCTTGAACAAGAGGCTCACCACAAGGTGGTGCCAGCGACAGGATGTTGCGGGCGATCGACGATGGTTACGACGGAGATTTAGAAGGCACAAAGTAAACCACACCTACATATGCAAACTAAGTGTTATTTTTGACCTCAAATTGCATATAAATCAAATACTAGCACATATATATAATTCCTCCCAAATTACTAAACTCAAAAATCAATCACTATATAAAGCATTGCACGAGCTAATCTAGCGATGAGACATGAAAGGACAAAGTTGCTAACCTTTGTGATCATTTGAATGGATGGGGGCCTTCAAATCTTGACAAATTTTGGGCAAAATGTGTGATGAGCTTGAGAGGAAGAGGGAAAAGAACAGAGAGGAGAGGGGAAACGGGAAGAACAGAGCGAGCTCGGGTTGACGAAGGGTCTATGTAGGACGACCTTTAGTACCGGTTCGTGATACGACCCGGTACTAAAGGTGCTGGAGGAGCCCCGGACTGACAACATCCTGCCACCACTCACTTTAGTACCGGTTCGTGGCACGGACCGGTGCTAAAGGTTCACCACGAACCGGTACTAATGATGTCTGCCCGCCTAGCCGTTGGAACCGGCACTGATGGACACATTAGTGCCAGCTCAAATTCAAACCGGCACTAATGTGCTTCACATTTGACCCTTTTTCTACTAGTGTCCTTGTCCCATATAGGCTCCGCCACTCTGTAACTGCCGGGACCGAGTTGGTGGACCCCTAAGTTCAACTCCCGCATTTCTTTCCCCCACTGACTTGATTCCACGGTTGCGCTGCTCTCGCACTTGATCTTGAACTCCTTGTAGTCATCTTCGCTGATCAAAGGATTTTTCGCCTTGATCTTCTCATAACTATCACCTTTTTCAATCATTCTCTTCACCGCGCTTCTCCAAGTAGACAGGGTCGTGCTCATCTTCATGAGGGCAGCATTGTTCACTTTATTCCTTGAGAGGTGTGTGTTTGCAAAGTCAGCGGGGAACTTGTATCGTTCGTGCAGCTTCGTGAAGAGGTGGCTGCACAAATTCCCTTGGTCCTTATGCCTTAGGTTCTCAGTGTTGATCGAGACGGTGCTCCGGAGAATGCACCCGAGCTGAACCGAGTACCCCTTGACTAATTCTTTGGGCGCCATTGGATGCCTGTCGGAGTTCACTTCAGTAAATTCCTCCTTGACGGTGCCGAGCACGTTCGGGTGCTGGTCCTTTCGTTGCCTCTTCGGTTGGCTGCCATCTGTGCGTGCGCTGCCATCATCAGTGGTGGCATCCTCGGCGGCACCATAAGTGGTGTCATCCCTGACACCACTAGGGGTTGTGTAGTCAGGATCGGTGTCTTCCGCGGCGTCCTCATAGCGGTGAGGTTCTTCCTCCATCTCTCGGGACAGCTCCCAGAATTGCTTGCTCGAACCGCCGGCCTCATCGTTGTGGGCCATGTTTCTCTCTAAATAGGAAAAAAGTTTGGTCAAAAAGTTGGTTATTGTCAAGGAACAAGATCATGGTCTCATCATTTAGGGATTGTCGACACCGAGGCATCCTAAAAGCTAAGCTTTTATCATTTAGGGTTTGTCGACACCGAGGCACCCTAAAAGCCTAAGCTTTCATCATTTAGGTTTTTATCAACACCGAGGCACCCTAAAAGCCAAGGTTTTATAATTTATGGTTTGTCAGCACCGAGGCATCCTAAAAGCTAAGCTGGGAAGGAGAATTCTAAGTTGGGCCTAATCACTTGGCTCTATTGCCACCTATGGTTTAATGCAGCAAGAATAAAGGGGCAGTTGATCCTACTTAATTAAGTACTAAGATACCCCGGCCCATGCATTAGTCGCAAGTACCCCATATGTCCAATTTTTAGCAAAGTCATGCTAAAATTCACGGAAAATTTCAGCATGACCTTTGCTGAAAATAGGACATATGGAGTACCCAAATTTGCAAACTCAAGGGCCTCTCGGGGTACCTGCAAAATCATCACGACACCATGGTCGGAGACATGACCTTTGCCTAACAGTTCTGAACTCCTGCCAAAACTGAACACAACATATACCAAGGAAAATCAACACTTCTAGATTCATATCAGACTAACAACCAACACTGCATAACAGTTCTGAACTTCTTCCAAAGCATCTTGCCAGCTAGTAGACCCGCGCTTCCGTTGCCAAATTGAGGCCGAACAGAAAACCAATGTGGCCATGGCACAAAGTCCATGACCCAGAACAGGAGACATCTGAAACTATACAAGTATACTAGCCTACACTAGTATTACCATAGTATATATATATATTGTTGTGAACAATCAGGCCAAAGCACATCCAAAGCACAATATGCAGTACAGATAGGCCATCAATATTTCCTCTATGCAAATACAATGGTAGCATCCAGAGGGCAACAACCTTGTACTACTACTTGACACAATCAGCACATCCATATCAAAATTAGTTCTAGCATATATAAGCAGCACCACATAGCAAATTCATAGGAAAACATCATACATTAGCAGCAGTTCATAGCAAAACTAGATGAATGTTTGGACTCTTGATAAAAATCAGCTAGGTTTGCTTGGAATCAAAGATAAGGAGATGTTCAGATTAATTTTTCTTCTAACATTATCAATAAGCTTTTGGCAGTGGGATTGCTTTACAATGAAAACAGCAAGCCCGGCCTCTCTAGATTCTGCTCCCATATTATCTATTGATTGAAATATCCCTTACTAGCCCACATTGGCAACTTTTCCACCCTCACTCATGCTGAAATTGGAACCGGACTGCATCATGGAATGAATGAATGGACCAAGCCTAACACTTACAGTAGGCATCAGGGAAGCGTACTAAGTAGATGGAAACGAGGGAGAGGGGGAGGGGTGTGGAGGAGAAGGGATACCTTCCAATCTATTGCGTCAGGGTCGGAGCAGAGAAGACACGTTGTTCCCTCCTGAGCAGAGAAGAAGCACACCTGGACGGGCATACAAGCCATGTGAAGCAATACTGCTATGCTCCAAAAATTTGTTGTAGCTCGCTGACACAGAGCATCGGATTTGAAATGTAAAAAGGGAACAATACCTTGCTCTTGGTGACGTTGGTGGCCTCGTCGAAGACGCGGACGAGCCTCTCCTTAGTCTTGCGGTAGTTGGGGGCGTGGATCCTGAGGCCGTCGCGCGAGGACGATGGTGGGCACAGCCCTGAACTCGGGGTTGTCGATGGAGGAGGAGATGGTGCGGAACCCCTCCTCGTCTCGTGGATGAGTAGCGTGGCGACGAGGTCGGGGCCGCCGCCGACGCCGCAGCCGAGGCAGCGCGAGGAGGGAGGGAAGCTTAGAGGAGGGCGGGTGCGGCGGGGGCAGCGAGCACGGCCGGGGACGGCGAGCACGAGGGCGCATGGGCGGTGGTGGTCGGGTGCGGCGGGGGCAGCGAGCACGGCCGGGGACAGCGAGCACAGGGGCGCGTGGGC
>NC_041384.1:40929021-40935380 GCF_002162155.2 Triticum dicoccoides | reverse complement strand
GGCGGTGGTGGAGAGGGGGAGGGTGTGGGGGGTCGTCGACGGCGATGGAGCGGGGGGTGCTCGGTGGCGAGGGGGATCTGGCGAGGGGGGATAGCGATCGAGATGGAGGGGGATCGAGATCGAGTGTCCTAATGAATATTCAATATTTTTTCATATTGAATATGAAAAAAATATCATCAAATTTGAAAAAATATTCATGAATTCAAAAAGTGCCCATGAAATTTAAAAATATTCATGAGTTCAAAAAATATTAACAAATTCAATACTTTTTGTGATTAGAAATTCAATACCATACTAAACATAAATAAATATTCATGAGGACACTAGAACAGAAGAAATATCATTTCAATATGTTGAAATACAATCGAGAAATCAAGGCTACAATTTAAATACAATCAATCTTAGCTAGCTATCTATTCACAATCTTCTTGCCCTTATTTTTTGTAAATAGGAGTTCTTCTCTTGAACGGACGTCCTTTAGGTATGGTGGTCCTGCTTCTTCTTGTGGTGTATGCTGCTACTTCATCGTCGTCGTCATGTTCCATCTTCGGGTCGCCGTACTTGTCGAAGTCTTGCTCATTGGCGACTCCATCCATTCCGATGATCTTCCTTTTACCTCTCCTCACGACAACACGACTGGCCTTTGACGGGACGGTAATGAAGAAGCATTGGTTCACTTGGGAAGCCAGTACCCATGGCTCATTTTTCACGGTGACGTTTGCGCCCGCGGTCTTGGATTTGGCTTCGGGTATAACCATGGTGGTGAAATACCGGTCTTCTTTTATGACGCTCTTGGCCCATCTGACACGGAACATCGGGACCTTCTCTCCAGCGTAGCTCAGCTCCCAGATCTCCTCGATCCTTCCATAGTATCTGTCCTTGTCGTTACCAGTGTAGGATTCCATCGTTACCCCGGAGTTCTAATCACCATCGCTCTTCATGTCCTTTCCCTCGGTGTAGAATGTGTATCCGTTGATATCGTGCACCTCATACATCATCGGGTTGTGCTCGGCGCCCTATGACAAGGCGAATATGAGTTGTTCTTCCGCGGAAGAATCCTCATGTAAAGGGTACGGCAGAAGCTTCTGCTTGAACCAACGCATGAAACATGAGTTGAGCTCTTTGATTATAACTCCGTCCGTCCTCTATTGGCCTCGGTCATTGTATGTCTTCTCAATAAAGGTTTTGTGCTCTACCACCCAAGGATCGACCACGTCTATGTGTTGTAGCGCGACTAGGTTTGCTCTTTCAAAGTCGGCGAGTCGACCCTCGAAGTCGACATGCATTTCGCGGCGACCCTCACGGTGACCCCATCCAGCGAGCCTGCCGAGGTGCCTATTGATGGGTAGACCAACGGGGTTCTCGATGCCTAGATAATTCGTGCAGTAGGAGATGCACTCTTCGGTCAGAAAGCCCCTGGTTAGGCTTCCCGCTGGACGTGACATGTTGCGAACGTATCCTTTGATGACACCATTCATCCTTTCGAACAGCATCATGATGTGCAGGAACGTCGGCCCGAGTTGGATGATATCCTCCACGATATGGACCAGCAGATGCACCATAACGTCGAAGAATGCGGGTGGGAAGTACATCTCAAGCTCGCATAGTATCACCACGATCTCTTCCTGTAGCCTTCCGAGTTGCCTCACGCCAACCAACTTCCGAGAGATGACGTCGAAAAAGTTGCATAGGCCAAATAGCGTTTCACGGACGTGTGCGTCCATGATCCCACGGATTGCAACTGGAAGTATCTGCGTCATCAGCACGTGACAGTCGTGAGACTTCATCCCACTGAACTTCTGCTTCGCTGAGTCTAGGTATCTGCTTATCTTCCCCGTGTAACCGTAAGGAAATTTTACTCCTACGAGGCAGGTGAAAAACTGATCGATCTCCTCCTGACTTAGAGTGAAGCACGCGGGAGGGAAGTCATTTCCGGTTTTCTTGGCCTTTTTGCCTTTGCGACGACTTTCTGTGTCCTGCTTCGCCTCATCATCATCATCATTAGCGTGAAGCTCCTCCCTGATGCCCATTGATTTCAAGTCTGCCCTTGCTTTCGGCCCATCTTTGGTCCTCTCTGGCATGTTGAGCAGGGTACCAAGCAGACTCTCGCAGACGTTCTTCGTGATATGCATGGCATCAAGGCTATGGGGCACACGGTGGATCTTCTAGTACGACAAGTCCTAGAAAACAGACCTCGTTTTCCATACCTTCAGCAGCGGCTCTGGCGCCTTTCGCTTTTTTCCCGGCTTTGGCGCATGTTGCTTCTTTCCCGGCAGTGGGCAATCTTTCCAATTTTTCAACAGCTCGTCTATTTCCTCGCTGCTCCTTGTACGCGCGCGTCTTCGGGGTTTGGTTTCACCATCGAACAGATCCTTGTGTTTTCTCCATGGGTCATCGTCGCGAAGACACCTTCGATGTCCCATGAATACGGTTTTCGAAGACCCGGGATCTCTATCTAGCTGGCGATACGTTGTTTCATCCATGCACTGGTCGCATCCAGAAAATCCGTGGACCACCTGCCCCGCGACATATCCGTAACCGAGATAGTCCTGCACCGTCGTGAGCAGTGCGGCTCTCATAGGGAAAATTCTTTCTTTGCGGCGTCCCACGTATTGGCTGGCGTTTTCCACAGCGTGTCTAGCTCCTCTTTCAGTAGCCCCAGATACAGATTGATGTTGTTCCCTGGTTGTTTCGGCCCTTCAATTAGCATACTTATGTGAATGTACTTCCTCTTCATGCACAACCAGGGGGAAGGTTGTACATCCACACAAACATAGGCCGGGTGCTATATGTGCTTCTCTGGCTGCCAAACGGATTAACTCCGTCGGTGCTCGCGCCCAACACGATGTTCCTTGGATCATTCCCAAATTCCGGGTGTTCGAAGTTCAACGCTTGCCACTGGCTCCCATCCTTAGGGTGACTCAGCATCTTGTCTTTTTTATTTATCTCCGGATCATTTGCATCATCTTCTCGCTTCTTCTCCTCCCTATCTGTGTGCCAATGCAGGAGGTTTGCTACCTTAGGGTCCGCGAAATACCGCTGCAGACGAGGAGTGGTCGAAAAGTACCACACCACTTTTCGAGGAGCTTTCTTCCTCTTCTTGTATCGAGTGACGCCGCACACTAGACATATGGTAGACTCCGCGTGCTCGTCCGATAAATGATGCAATTGTTCATGCACACATGGTATTTCACGTGCGGTAAATCCAGAGGACACACAATTTTCTTCACCTCCTCGAAACTGGTCAGGCACTTGTTCCCCTTGGGAAGACGTTCGTGCCAGAATGACATGTTCTCGTCGAAGCATGCGTCGGTCATTTTGTGTTTTACCCTCATCTCCAGAGCAATGAGCGTTACTTTCAGGCGGGTATCCTCGGGCATGCATCCTTCATACAATGGAGTAACCACGTCTATCTCCAGTTGATCCAGCTTGGCTTTCTCTCGGGCGGCAGCTCTTGCGTTATCCGTCTGCTTGAGAAGTAGCTCTTGAATATGAGGGTCCTGCACCCAGCCCATCGATGGTCCATCGTTGTCTGCTCCGGCATCTTCATCTTCATGATCATGCCCTTCGTCTTGATCTTCCTCATCATCATGGTCGGCATCTTCTACATGATGACTGTGCACAGCATCACCGTCGTGATCATATCCTGGAGATTCTTCGTCTTCTCGCCCGCCCTCGCCGCGGTGGTTGTCTTGCTGCCCTTCCTCATTTCTTGCCCAGCCCCCATGGACGACTTCATAGTCATCTTCATCACCTTGCCACCGATAGCCATCCATGAAACCACGCAAGAGCAGGTGGTCCCGCACCTGCCCGGAATCCGGGTCCGCAATAAGGCTCTTCAGCTTGCATCTTCGACATGGACATCTTATCTCCGTCTTGTTCTTTTGAAGCATCTCGGCCTTCGTGGAGCTCAAAAACCTATTCATGATGCCTTCAGTCATCGTGCGGACCATGGTCGCCCGCGGGTAGAGCAAAACGATATTTTAGAACCAAGAAAAAATTTGGCATGACTTTCCCTAAAAATAGGACCAAAAAGAATGCATAGTGCCAAAATTCTCGTCGAAACGGAAATGAATCAACATTCCGGCAAAATATTGGCAACTATCGCATTTCAAATACCGGTACCTGCAAACACAAACATATATGCAACACAACAAACATATGCGACACCAAAAACACACATAGATATAGCTAGGCCATAAAAAGTGCATGTGCACGTTGTTGGAGGGAGAAAAAAGTAGATCTACAACATAAAGAAAGCTTTCCCTTCCCTTACCTATCAAAAAAAGGTAATTTAACCACTTAATTTGGATGAATCTATGGTACAAATGAGGTGAGGAGGAGGAGGCAGCCGAGACAAGCTTGGAGGAGAAGGTGGAGAGAATGAAGTGGGGAAAGTGAGTGTGTAGGTGGCTGTCCAAAATATCTAGCTGGTCTTAGGTTACTAATGGCGCACCACCTATAAATGTGTCATTAGTAACCCTGGTTACTAATAGCGCACCAGTTGGTGGTGCGCCATTAGTAGTTTTGCAAAAAAAAAGATAGTAGTGGCGCACGGGGTGGGTGGTCCGCCATTACTAATTAAAACTAGTAATGGCGCACTGTGCCCTGGTGCGCCATTAGTATTTCTGGAAAAAAATTGTTAGTAGTGGCGCACCATGGGTGTGGTGCGCCATTAGTGTCAGTGCGCCATTGCTATATAGTAGTGGCGCACCACATGTCTGGTGCGCCATTAGTGTCCATATTATCTATAGCCCTTTTCCTAGTAGTGTTAGCACCATTAGTGCAATCATCAGAGAACATAAAATGTTGAAAACATGTGGATTCTTAGCCAAGAAAATGCAGTCTGGCCTACGAATTAGCACCATTAGTGCAACGGTCGTCGTCTTGTAACCCGAAATATTCTCATGATATGCCGAGAAGTAAAAGTGGCATGTACGAATGTCCGAAGGCCTGGTAGGCCCTTATATGAAACGTCCGGCCTCATCGGCACTGGGTTCATAGTAAAGTCTCCCAAAATCTGTCTGGCCTCGTCAGTCGCGAACAAAGCGTGTCCAGCCTCGTCGGTCAAGACATGAATGATTCCCGGCCTCGTCGGTCGCGGAAATTGAAAAGATCTCCTAGCCTCGTCGGCCAAGGAGAAGTATGCCTAGTCTCGTCAGCCTAGACAGAGATGGATAATTCCGGCCTCATTGGTCGTGAAAAAGGAATATGATGTAAGACTTTCTATGAAATATCCAGCCTCTTCGGTACCGAATACTCAAACAAAATGCGTTGGCATTATTAATTATTTGGCAATGTCACGAGCCAATTGATCTTTCTGAGTGTAAATTTAAATCATGGAGCTAAGCTCCTGAACGCACCACTCGATCGCCAAATGATCTTGAGTATGCCATTATATACGGTACCTCGTCATTGATGAGATCCGTATAAAAACATGTGATTACTTCTCTATGCATCACTCGATCTGGTGGTTCTAGACTCTGCAGTGGCTGGATCAATATTTCGTCGACTCCCCTGCAGTTTTGGGAATATTGGGGTATTTATAGAGCAAAGAGGAGGTCCGGGGGGCACCCGCGATGGCCACAACCCACCGGGGCGCGCCTGGGCCTCCTGGCGCGCCCTGGTGGGTTGTGCTCTCTTCGGAGCACCCCCCAGGCGCAGCTAGGGCCCATTATGTGTCTTCTGGTCCATAAAAAATCTCCGTGGAGTTCCGTTGCATTTGAACTCCGTCTGATATTGATTTCCTGCGATGTAAAAACATGCAGAAAACAGCAACTGGCACTTGGCACTATGTCAATAGGTTAGTACCAAAAATGATATAAAATGATTATAAAACATCCAAGATTGATAATATAACAGCATGGAACAATCAAAAATCATAAATATGTTGGAGACGTATCAGGGGACGCGTGCAATATATTCGACAAATTTATTGCTCCGCTAGGGTTTCATCACTGGAAATTGCAGATCAGGAAGGCGGCACATGAAATTATGCCCGACAGCGGCACGGGGAAACATTTTTATGTCCTTGTGGCATGCCTAGGCCTTGCACAGATGAGGGAGGAGTGTCATTTCCGAGTGCAGCTGTCGGTATGTGCGGCATTTTCGAGTGCCGCTCTCAGGATAACGTAAACTAGATCCTAGGTTTTATCCTTTACCGAGTGTGACTCTCAGAAAAGATGTAAACCCTAGATCTAGGTCTCGTACCTTTACCGAGAGCCGCACCGACAAACTCTCGGTAAAGGTCGACGAACACGTAACTCCCCGCGCTGTCTCTTCTCTCTCACTTCTCTCTCTACCACGCACCACACACCCCACCCCCTCCCTCCTGCCGCCCCACCGGCGCCCCCACCACC
>NC_041384.1:40908394-40928896 GCF_002162155.2 Triticum dicoccoides | reverse complement strand
CCGCAGGCACCACCTCCACCTCTCGGTGAGCTTCGTCTCCCCCTCCCCGATCTTGTATGTATGCATGAATGTATGTAGGGATGCATGGATTTTTATATGGATGCAAGGATTGATGGATGCATGGATGTATGAATGTATATATGTATGTATTAATGCATGGATTGATGAATGGACTTTTTTTGTAGTAATTTTTTGTAGGTTTTTGTATGTGTCAATACATAGATGGATGGATGGATGTATGCATGAATGCATAGAGGGATGCAAAGAATGATGGATGAATTTAGATAATTGTTGATTTTTTGTATAGATATTTTTTTATGCATCTATTAGTTCTTGTTGTTTGTATGGATGCTATGGAGGTCACCCCGATGATATTTGACAGATACCGATTGTTGTTGTAGGGGGTCACGCTTCCTCTGTTCCTCCTCTGTGATCTTTTCATGGTAGGAGGAATAGAGGAAGAGCGACCATCATCGACAGTCAATGAGAGTTATTTTTTTGGAGGAAGAAAATCGACTTTTGATGATGGCGGTTAATCTGGGCGAGTTCTTCTTGTGGTATACATTTGTCATGCACGATGGACTCACCCAACTTGACCATCACCAAAAGTCGAAATATCCATGAGATAGTGTCCACCATATATACCACCACCAGAGAGAGTTCCACCATATATACGTCAGAGATATGAGAGTTGTTGGAGGAAGAAAATTGACTTTGGCAGATTGCGGTCGATCGGGGCGAGTTCTTCTTGTGATATACATTTGTCACGCACGATGGACTCGCCCAGCTCGACCATCACTGAAAGTCGAAATATCAGTGAGATAGTGTCCACCATATATACCACCACCAGAGAGAGTTCTACCATATATACGTGTGAGAGATGAGAGTTGTTCTTAGAGAAAGAAAATCGTCTTTTGCCGATGGCGGTCGATCTATGCGAGTTCGTCCTGTGATATACATTTTTCACGCACGATGGACTCGCCCAGCTCGACCATCACAAAAAGTTGAAATATCTGTGACATAGTGTCCATCATGATTAATTTGCTTAGAAGTAATCTTTGATGTTTGATTCTTATGCTATTTTTCATTGTGTGATGAAAGGTGTTAGCATCGGTCGATTTCGCGGCTATGGCTTCCTCCGACGACACATCTTTCATTGGTGTCGACTCCGCGGTCAAGGAGAAGCTCGTCGAGGACCGCTTGGCGGCGCTCATTGGGAAGCACCCGCAGTTGATCCTAATAAAGTATTTTGAGGACCTGACCAAGAAGAATCCACCAGCTAAGGAGAAGAAGGCCCCACCACGTAAGGAGTGTGGCGACTCGATGCCATTGAGTCCACCGACGTACATTCCCGACGACGCTTGGTCCTCCATCGTGGGGGATGCCCCGACGTGCTCTGACTCCACGATCACCGGTTTCACCGACTACTCCTCCGAGTAGTCCACCTAGATAGTTTGGCGTTGATTTAGTGATATAGTCATGTAGGTGCTGATATGGACTTCTTAGATTTCCACTTGCGATGCTTTCGATTGTATGAGTGATGAACGCTTACGTGGATTATGTGTGATGTGATATTTTTAACCTTGCATTCCTTCTCTCCCTTTTTTCTATCTTTGTAGATGAAGTGGTATGTGGTGTACAGAGGTAGATGTCTAGGAGTCTATAATTCATGGTCTGAATGCAATGAACAAGTGATTTACTACGAAGGCAGCTCCCACGACTCGTTCAATAGCAGAGAGAAGGTAGAGTATCATTACAATCAGTATGTGCTTAAGTAGAAGAGAAAATCTGAATTAATGGGTTTACTGGATGTGCTAGCCAGAAACAGCTTATCGGGTTCAGTGGATGGAAGAACTTGATAATTCTTCTTCAGTTTGTGATAATTGTGATGTTGCTTTTATCTTGTGGTCGCATGTAGAAATGCATATTGACCACTTTATTGTTTATTAAGTAGGCATTTGTACTAAAGAGCTACCTTGTGATTTCAAAAGAAGTTCGTGTAAACTATTTTATGTAATGGCTATGTGAATTTGTTGTTAGACATTGGGACTTGAAATGCATGTTTGTGTATTGTATATATATTTTTGCGGCAGGGATCCGAGGAAAAGCAGTAAAAAGTTGTCTGGGAAAGAATCTTTGCCGAGAGCGGCTCTCAGCAAAGTGGCACGCTGGCAGTTGGCCGTGGCATCTTTGCCGAGAGACACTCACGGCAAAGTGGCATGCGCTGGCCGGCTGTGGCATCTTGGCCGAGAGCCACTCTCAGCAAAGAGATGACGGAACCAGCCGACATGAGTCACTTTATATTGCCGGGTGGTACTGTTTGTCTCTCAGCAAAGTCTTTGCCGAGTGTCCGTGTCCTGACTCTCGGCAAATTCCAGTTTGTCGGAGAGATGTACGCTGGGTGGCTTTTGCCGAGTACAGCACTCGACAAAAGCTTTGCCGACGGGTTTTGGGCCTTTGCCAAATGTCCGTAGCACTTGGCGTATAACTCGATTCCAGTAGTGATGTGTGCGGATGTTTGAGGATTCGAGAAGTCCGGCTGTAGATGCTCTTACTGATGGGGGTGCTCATTGCCAAGCTCCCGCTTAAACGGGCAATCTTCCGGCACTAGGCAACATAAAAAAAATGCTAGACACATGGGCTAAAGCGATGGGATTTTGCGGATCAGCTGACTTGTTCTTTTTCTAATTGGGCAAAATAGCATTCTCCTCCTAATTAACCGCCCCTGATTTAACTGGTGGGGTGAGCGCCCAGGCCCGTAAAGCCCCGTAATTGTCTGTTGATGTACTACGTGCCATGATGAGTAGCAAAGCTCATACAACATTGCCGATTCCAGCATTAAAAATCAGCACTACGTGCGGCACTGCCGTATTCGGCAACGACGGATCAACCATGATCATCATCAATCTAGCTAGTCGTCTTTGTTCATACTAGTATGTACCGCTGGTGTGGCAACTGGGATTAACATTGATCACCGGCCGGAAGAAACGCATGCAGGCGACAGAATATATATATCCGCACTGAATTGCAGTAAAGTGCGAGATATCTCATCACCCGAGATGCCGTTGATAAAAGGCTCCCTGGACCTCGGGTCTACTGATCTGCGTCGACGGTTCTAGCTAGCCTTTTCCGCCTCCCGTTAGCTCGCTGCCCGGTTGGCCCGCCATCGTCCTCGCGATTCCTTCCTCCACGTCGAGCGGTCCAGGCCACCCGGCACCGGAGCCACCGCAGCCACTGGCATGTAGACCACGCTGGTCCAGGAGCTCACCTGTCAGCGGCATGGCGGTGTCTGCGAGGCTCCCCGGCTGCTGAGTGTGCGGCGCCGTGCCCGTGCCACGCCATGGCCATGCACGCGCGGCATGTCCGACGCACGCTCCCGGCGCTCGCGGCCGCGTGCCGCCACATTTCCCACACATCCTGTCGTCCTATAAAACCCACACCACACGCGGCTATACTCTGCAGACATCAGACACCAACACAGCTAGCATTAGCTCCACCAACACCACTACCAGTAGCTAGCTTGCAGCTGCTGCTCGCTCTTATTAGACCTCAAGCTTGTGATTCGGCAGCATACTCAAGCTAGCTCCTCATCATGGCGCCTGCGTCGAAGGTCATGAGCCATGTCGTCCAAGACGGCGGCATTGCCGACTATGCCGTTTACGCCGCCGCGCCGTGTGACGCCTGGTGCGGCGGGCGGCACAGGAAGGCCGAGTCGGACGGCGACGACGATGATGACGACTATGACTGCGCGCCTGCCGCCTGAAGTGCACGTTCGCGCCTGGTCGCCCGGCGAAACGAACCTGGAACCTGCCGGCCAAGAGCTAGTATGAATGTGTCCCACTCCCACCTAGTATAGGTGTGCTTTTTGTAACCAGGAAGTAGTTCCTGCCGCTTAATTAACCCACCGTGCTCGCTAAATATGCTCAATTTAGCTATGCCTAGTTGCCTACTCGTATAGATATTGAAAGTAGGCCTGTGCTTTTCATCGACTTATTACTGCAATAAAACTGATATCTTGATCTACGTATGTGTTGTTGCTCTGCTGATCATCGCATGCTCCTATTATCCTATATGTTGGCATAAACTTTTGGTGCTCGCTTGACTTGTTTAATTTTCATCTAGGGAAGAGTCAACAGGCCGGTTATCCGATTTCATTTTGCGTTTTTTTTTGCAGGTGCGACTTCATTTTGCGTTGATTTTTCTTGAAGCAGAATTCTTTTTTCTTTCACAAATCTTCTCTCAGAGAGAGCAGGCTACGATATATTCTTTCTTTTTGGAAGATACGGCTTTGCCGAATTTCAATGTTTTATTATCCAACTTGCTAGCTAGCTAGTAGCCAGTAAGATTCTACATATGATCAATGACATTCTTTTGAACTTATTTATGCATTCAGCTATATGCTGTTCATGCTACAATTGCATATAGGCATATGCTCCACTCGATCATATATATACATCTGCACACATTCATATTTCTGCATGCCGGACACTTCGATATGTAGCTCCTGGGGAAAACAAGAGGAAAAAATTGAGCACCACAGGCAACTCATAGACATATTATTGTTTTAGTTATTATAGCTGGGTCCATCGTTGGATATGTTCATGGCTATTATACAGATGAAAATAAGCGCCACAGGCATCATTGGGTGGGATGTTTATGGCTAGACATGTAGTGTGCGCCTCTTTCATTCATTGTGAGGGGTCGCTACACCGGGATGATGTATGTATTTGTTGCACCTATTTTAGTCATGGAATGGTTACCTACCGAACTAAAGTAATAGCTCGACCATTGCATGCACCTTTGTTGCCATTTTCCCACCGATTATTATTGTATAATTTTGTTCTTCGATGAAGAGCCAGATAGTAATCTAGCTAGTGCCATGTAGCAGCATGTGAAAAACACCTGGAAAAATAACGTCGTGCCATGTAGTATATGACTTAGTGCTCCCAAATGGTCATCTTTGAGTATTCTACTTCGAGCTATATATTATGATATCATTAATTATGGCCAGCTTGACTACTTCTCTATTCTCAGTAACATTGTTTTAGTGCTATGTTAACATACCCGCAAAAAATGTTATGATTAACACATGCGCATATGCCATAGTACTCCACTTCCCATGTATGCAGCAAACAAAAGTGCCGACAATTGTTTCTTCAAGTACCATCCTTGAAATGTGTATGCATTGACCCAATTGCAAAAACAGTAAAGAAACGATTGCACCAGATTGAGGGGTGTCCAGAAATCCAGAACACTAGCAACTTCAATTCATGTCGCAATGGAGAATTCAGAATCAATTCCGTCCAACTAAAATGTGCAGAATTCAGAATCAATTATCTTCAACCAGGGCCGGACCACAGATTTAGGAGGCCCTGGGGCAAGACATCAACAAGGGCCCCTTTTTGACTCGAAAGCTTAAAATATTTTCTATTTGAAAAGCAAAGTAAATATTTAGTGCATAGCATAGACGATGACCTTTGGACTTTAAAATTGAGAGTACAATTTATTTATTGATAAGGTGAACTACACCATGATAGTAATGAAACAATGTAGTTCCACATTAACTCGCTTTCCTTAATTTGAACAACGGAGACTTTATTTTGTTCTGCAAAACATATAACCTTGTCCAAACTGGTTGCTACTTAAAAAAAATTGTGCTACCATCAGATAAGAAGTTAGCACATGTACGTACATTTGTTTCTGAATCTTTCCCAATCCGCCATATTCTTCACTCCCAAGAAATTTACGAAGATAATAACTCAATTCTTCCAACTTTGTTGTTGTGGATTTGAAAAGCTTACTCAACTTTCTGGAATTATAAGTTTGTGAAAAATGTCTAGAATTACTATCTGGAGGGACCATAATATCATTATGTCTAAAATTATTGTCTCAACTAAAAAAACCCTAGCCTTATCATTCAGATTGTCGTAATTTGGCGGATCAAAAATATTAACAGGGCATCATTGCTGTTCATCGACACTCAGTGGTCTTTTTACCAGATAAACACTTTCTAGACGACATGACAGTAAACAAGAACAGTTAGCACAAAATAATTAATACATGAACAAACACACCTAAATATGTATTGATGTGGATGTAGATTGCCAGATCCGCAGGTTGCCGTAGTCAGCACGAACGAGAAGACCACACCAAGAACTGAATAATTGTCCCCATTCTGCAGTTCTTCTAATCTCCTGACTCCCGAGGACTCTCTCACACTTAGATCCAGTTAATATCCGAAGAACACCTATGCAGGTAGTTGTGAAACCATACCATCAAAAAAATGAAATTGTAACGAAGCCGTGCTACTAATGACTGAACCGAGGAACTCGGATGATAGTCTATGCCACAAGTTACTCACAAAATATTGATTGCAGCGAAACCATGCCATAACACAAAGGTGTATACTGCAGCGGAACCATGCCACACATGGAATAGTGATGGTGCATTGGAGCGAAACCACGTCACTGGTAAATGAACAAGAAACTTCAGTGAAAGTCAATGCCACAAGTTATGCAGAATATATTGATTGCGGCGAAACCATGCTAAAAATAGTTAATGGCCATCTGTAACGAGTGTCCATGTCACAGCATGCATGTCATGATTAAAATGATGCCAGACCATGCCAGAGCACATGCACCAGATAAGTAATACGAGGCTACGAAGAAAATCCATTCCATAGACTTAAAATATTTAAGTTCTTCACTGTGACCGTTTTGCCAATACGATGTCAGCCATACTGCTACGAAGGTGCCAGCTAATAGAATTGAAGGGTTTCGGCAGATCCATATGTACCACACTGGCATACTTCACTGCTCGTTTCTAAAAATTTAAGTTGTGTGTATGTCCGTGCCACTCCTTAAAGAATTTTATCACATTTATCGCCACTGTGCTGCTATGACGGTGTCAGCAAATAAAGCAAACAATTTCACACATCTGTATGTGGGATGTTGCACTGCTCCCAACAAAATATGGTTAGGCTAATATAGCCATCCAGAAGATAGACAATGCGAAATCACTAATTGAGGAGTACTCGTTGAAAAGATCACTCCCACCTCCCAGGTTGCGACAAGTGGCGTGCTGCATGTGCGCCACTTGTCGCAATCTGGGAGTTTTCCCTTTTCCGGTAGATCCGTTTATCCAAAATATTTTATCTCTTAAACTTTACGTGCAAGTCTCGAACCATTTTCACCGTTGGATTTCTCGTGTTTTTCACGAAAAAAACCGGATGAAAAAACCAAACCGAGAGCACAGGTTTTTTCCATTCTGAAAAGGCACGCCCGCGCCTCTCGCGAAATCACAATTGTGCCTCTCGCGGAAGCAAAAGTGTGCCTCTCGCGCAAGGAAAAAAATAGAAAACTTGTTTTTTTTCGTTTCCGAGAGGCAAGGCCGTGACTCCCGCGAAAGCACAACCGTGCCTCTCGCGGAAGCAAAGCCGCGCCTCTCGCGGAAGAAAAAATAGAAAACGCGTTTTTTTTCGTTTTCGAGAGGCACGGCCGTGACTCTCGTGAAAGCACAACCGTGTCTCTCATGGAAGCAAAACCGTGCCTCTTGCGAAAGGAAAAAAAAATAGAAAACGCGTTTTTTTGTTTCCGAGAGGCACGGCCGTGACTCTCGCGAAAGCAAAACCATGCCTCTTGCGGAAGGGGAAAAAACATAAAACGCATTTTTTCCGTTTTCGATAGGCACGACCGTGAATTTGGTGAAAGCAAAATCGCGACTCTCGTGAAAGGAAAAAACACGTTTTTTCGTGGAAAAAATTGAAACCTTTTTTATCCAAAAGCTAAGAAAAACCGAAACATTGAAAAAACCAAAAAAACATTTAAAAGCTGAAAACGTGTGCGGAAAAATAAAAAACCAGTGGGAGCGCCTAGAGCGCAACACGTGGCGGGCGGCTGAGAGCATGACACGTGGCGGACGGCTGAGAGTCCCGAAGGAGCGCTCGTCAACTAGTTGCTCTCTAAACAATGAGTATATGAGCACAAAATTGGCTAACTCAATTTGAGAAGGAGAACAATTAGAATCATCCGGTCGATTATACGCTACACGCCCGCCGCGTCGAGAGCCAATGTGTTAGAGCAACTCTAGCAGACCCCGCATCCGGCGCGAACCCGCATAATTCCGGCGATTATACAGGCTCGGCCCATTATTCTGGCCAGACCAGAGCCCGCATCGGTGTCCGGCCCATAAATATTTTTGCCGCGGCCCGCAAACGCTACCCTCGAACCAGTATAACTGCTGGTTTGCGGGGCAGATGCGGGTCAAAACCCTATACCCCCGCAACCGTGTTTGCCCCCAATTCCCCACCGCGCCACTCGATTTGTCGCCACCGGCGAGCCTTCGACCTCCATGGCCAATACGGGGGATGAGGCGGAACACCGCCGCCGCGCCAAATCTGACGCCGCGCGCAAGCGGGGGGCGCGTCGGTGACTCAACCGCGGTACCCGACCGCCGCCGGCATTCGACCGCCGCGAGCTCGAGGACTTCGATCTCGAGCTCGCCCGTCGCTGCCAAGCCTCCTCCGGCAACTGGTCCGCGGGGAGCTCATCCGGCAACTGGTCCGCGGGGTGCTCATCCACGGGCACATCGAGCTCATGGCTCGTTCCGGTAAAGAGGGGGCCAGAGGAGGTGGTGAAGAGAGAGCTGGAGGAGGCTGTGCCCGATGCGCCGCCGCGCCGAGGCGTCATCGGGCCCGAGGACTACCTCCCCCCGAGGCAGGAGGAGCTCCTCGAGCGCGTCGTCCTCGAGCAGTCGGCGAGGGAGCAGGAGAAGATGGAAGAGCGCATCCGGCGCGAGCTCGAGTACGAGCGGCTCTTCTTCGAGACAGGCGTCATGGTATCGCAGGCGCACGCATCGAAGGAGACTGACCTGCGCGTGATGAAGGCGGAGCAGGCGAAGCTCTACATCGACCTTGACTCCGACTCCGACTGATCGCCGCCGATGGGCAGCTACCGCAAGAGCTCCGGTGAGCTCAATTTTGTTGTAGTGGTGCGGTAGCGTAGGCCATGTCTAGCATCTCTGACCTTTAATATGTATGTATGTGGAGTGTACGAACTTATTATGCGAAGAAGAACCATCTATGCGAGCGAGCTCCGGCAAGCTACTGCTTAAATTTCTCCCGCGAAACAACTTTTTTAAAATATTACGGGTTTGTTTGCGGTTTCTGTTCTGCCGCCGCGTTTTTCAGCCTGCATAAGCACCCCCGCGTGACCTGCAAACACAGTTTACAGTTCGGCAAAATGCGGGGTCTGCTAGAGTTGCTCTTAGTCTAGTCCCACGCACCACAACTCAAGATCTTGCAACATCGCTCATGTTTCTAAAACATGGGGAATGTTGCAGTGGCAAATCAATGGTGCAGTTAAATTTTTTGCAGCATAAACAATGTTATAAAAAAATCTGCAACATAAGCTTTGTTGCAAAAAAAAAACCCGCTACATGACCTATGTTGTAAAAATATAAATTTACAACACAACCTTTGTTACAAATATTTTCTGCAACATAACCGTTGTTGCAAAAATAGTTTTGCAACACTATGTATGTTGCAGAAATGAAGAACGACTCAGGCACTCGGTGCTAGATTTGTGCCAAATCTGACGACTCGCAAGCCGGCGGATCTTTTAGAAAGATCCGACGGCCGACGCGTAGCACTCCTCATTTGAGAATGATATCTCTCTTTTTTAATGCATGGGCCTTTGAATCTGGCTACCAAGGAGTAATTGATCCACACACTTTTTTTTTTAGTAATCACGACAAGTCTGGCCTTAGCTTGGAAGGCCCGGCCTAATGAGAAAGGGGCAACTCTGTGGCAGAGGAGGCCACAAAAGATATATATATAATCACCAACGGAAGTTTGCTACGAACTTCCTGTCGTGCTGTCGTGCTGTCGTGCTGGCCAAGCACGCTTCTGTTAAGATGTGAAAACAAACCAAGGCGATTGGTTGTTATCTCAACTTGTTTAAACCGGGATGTCATCCCATGCTGAGATATAATGGGATCCATGAGATTTTACTGGTCCTCATAACAGCAAACAAACCTGGCTGCTGTCGTTGGTGAGAGGTATATATACGGAGCTAAAGCCTGGGCGTTAGCCATGTACGTAGCTCCGCACATTGCAGCAACGTCAGGTAATTCAGTTTTCATCCCTCAATTGTGCAATACACATACACAATTAGAAAATACTTAGAAAATCTGGTATTGCGGCCGAAGTGCTAACGAAGGAATAAAACTGTACTTTTAGCGGCACACCAGATTGCTTAGCGTATATCCTCATAATCTGCCCATAATAAATTCCTTTTTAGGGCATTCGATCTTGTGCACCTTTCAGTAGTACTCATATGGTTTTGCTCTTTTTGCTTTAGGAACAGCTGACGGTGTCTTGATATCCTCGCGGATCTGACACGCGGGGTGGTTTCAACCAAAGGGGCGCTGCACCACCTCGAGGAGGAGGGCATCAGGGCGGCTACGCCGATCGAGGTGGCTATGCGTATCGGGGCGGTTACGCCGATCGAGGTGGCTATGCGGATCGGGGCGGTTACGCTGACCGAGGTGGCTATGGAGATCGGGCGGTTACATGAACTTCTGCCATGCATCACTTTCTTTTGACCCAGACTTTGAAGAGATTGAGGATCCACGGGATAGGCGCCCGACCGGGCATCAGTATCGTGAAAACCGTAGCCATGAAGAAGAGCATTATAAAAAAGATGTTAGTTACTGAGACGAGCCTCTATGCGAGCGCAACTTATCTGGTCGTAATAAATGAGAGGAAGAAAAACGTGAGGCATCTGGCGGCCGTCAGATCTTTCCATTGGTGGTGTCTCCAAAAGCAAGAAACATGTCTGCTCTCAGGTAAATCATTGGTACTTCTGCTATATTGATGCAGGATTTTTGATCAAAATATCCTTATTGCAACTCATGTACCCTTCACAGATTGGTAGAGTTTAGCATATATGCGTACTTGTACTGTTTGTTTTTTTTTTGAGGAAAGCGTACTAGTACTGGTACCTTTTTGTTTTAAGGAGCAGATAATAGTACTCAGATCAATCAGTATGCGTCATGGGCCGTTTGGCCAGCCGTAATCTTTTCATCCAACTTAAGCCAATAGTTCAAGTTTAGACTCAGGGCCCAATCCTGCCGCTTCGCTTACCCTGGTCAAACGACATAGGAACTTTCATAAACAAAATTCCCCTTTCCAACTAACACACGCCCCTAATTCTCAAAAAAACTAACACACGCCCTTGTCTAAAAAAACTAACACACGCCTGAGGATTCATGGGCCGCGCTGGGTCGCTGGCCGCCACAGTGGACAATGCTCAGCATCCTCGGGACTCGGCGTGCGCCACTCTCAGTCCCATGCTCTTAGGGCATATACAATGGTTCTATCTTAAGACTGCCACGTAGGATAAATGATGAGGTGAAGGAGAGAGAAATCACAAAAGAAGACTTGTCTTATCTTATTTAAAAGACGACAAGAGATGATCTTTTAGCACAATTTGTCTCACCATGTTTTTAGGAACAACTAATTATTGAAGATAAGGCTAAGAGATGACCCATTGTAGACATGTTTTTTTGTCATCTCTAATTACATGCAAAACTTAAGATAAGACTATCTTATCAACCATTGTACATGCCCTTAGCAGCCGAACCGCAATGGACGAGGTAGCCGCGACGCCTTTGGCACACTGGTTCATGGGGCAGGGCCGTACGTGAGACCAAGGTGTGGCAGCGGCGTGGCACGGCGGTGGACGCGAGGCAGAGGCGCGGCAGCATCATGGCATGGCAACGGTGTGGCGCGCCGCGAAGCTTAGTTTAGTCAAGTGGAAGGCCTCTATGGTACGTTTCAGCTCGGGATTAATTTTTATGCAATGGCTGCTTAATTGCTCTGGCGCCCTTCAGCACGACAGTGACCTAATTGAGTGTGTCGTCAGCTATATTGCAGTGATGGGTACAAGTATGCGTGCCACGGCGTCGTCAGCCGTACGGAAAAGTATGCAGACATTCAGTCGGTGACGACCTGAAGCTGGTGTCGGGCAGAGTTAAAATGCCCAGCTATAATAGTAGGCACAGTCTGCAACTGATAACTTACCACTTTCCTTAAATCTGAACTAGAAGTGTGTTCTCTCTTAGCAGAACTTGTATATTCAAAATGTTTGAAATGGTTTCAGGGTACCTGACCAGCAAAAACATACTCCGCACAAGGAGACACTTTGTCCTGTATAATTTAGCACTAATAATTCAAGTTATGAGCTAGGAATAAATAGTGGGTGTTGCCGCATGAGCTCCTCATATGTGCCAACATCCATGATAGCTTATATTTTGTTCAGTCCAAAGAAGTTGTTGGGAGCATAAGCCCAAAATAAGGCCTTTAGCCCTGTATCCTTTGACACTAGTGAATAAATTTTCATCTAGGCAAGCAACAACTATTTCATGAATATGTAGCTTCAGATTTGAAAAGCAATTCCTGAGATGTTTTCTTTCTTTTAGCAAATCCGAATTTCCCCGAGTCTTGACTAAAAGTGATAGCCTGGCATTTCTATGTACATTATTGTTCTTACTGAATAATGAATTGTGTTCTTTTTACATGTTGTGAACATGTCTTTCATGTATGTTGGTTCGTCTCTTTCTTACAGGAAGATGCAACGACTGCCAAGGCTACCGAGGTGTTGCCCCCAGCTCCAATAATGGATACTAGTGGTCAAGATGGGGTTGATGACTCACTCTTAAATTGGCATGCAGAGTTTGAGCCGCAGCATGATAAACCATTGAGGGCCGTCAAAGGCGTTCTCACGGCGTTCTCAGTTTTTGATGGATAGTGTGGAAGAATGCATCACATTATGCCTTACACACATGGACTTGGAAAGAAGCCCAATAGTACTAGTAACAGCAAGTGCACCTTCAGAGTCAACCTGCTTGGTTCCTACTCCTCTTATTGCGTTGACACGTCACACACGCCGTCGTGTGGCTATCATGGATAATCTTGATGCTGAGATCACACCGTCTAAGGAATACTCGATACTAGTGCCCTTGGAGCCCACAGTTCAGGAGGTATTATTTAGTGCAGATGGCTCACTTGGCTATACCACATCAACATTAGCTGAAGCATTCATTATAAATCCTCAGAAAACATGGTTAAACAATGGCACAATTCAGCTGAAGGCCGAAACATCTCATCGCGATAAGCCTACTGATGTGGGCATGTGCACTGTTAGTGTCCAAAGATGATAGAAACATCTTGACACGTGATGGAATTATACGTGACATCCTGGGCTCGCTGCATGAGATCCCATTAAAATGGTCGTTGATACAAGCTTTTTTATCCTTCTTAAACTCAGAAGGTCACACCTTGATGACAACCCAGGGAGAGATGCATGGGATTTCCCCTTTTAGCGCTATTGTTCAAGGGCACATCTTCGTGCCGCTTTCGTAGCTGCTCGGTTGTGTTCTTACCGTGCCCACAATAAGAACACAACCAAGCAGCTATGAAAGCGGCATGAAGATGTGCCCTTAAACAATTGCCATTGAACCGCGTCACTTGGTTTGAAAAGTACACACCAAAAGGCCTTGAATTTCCACTGTCATCACTCATTCTGAAATTTAACCTTTCAAGAAGTGGGTCATCAACATCAGCATAGAAATTTGGAGGCAGAGGAATTTAGGGTGGCTGTTATCCAATTCTGCCGTATCCATCAAAAAGTAATCAACCCATTCAGGTTAACAAGGCCATCTTCCCCACTATCACTATCAATCTTGCTTTTGCGCATTGTTGTATATGCAAAAAATAGTGCAGCTGCCACCTCATCTTGAAAACAAGAATCTGGGACGTATTCATCATACACACGTCCTGATATGGGATCCCCATAGAATCCTGTACCCCTAAAAGGGGAAATCCCATTTCTGGCTGGGTTGTCACCAAGGTGTGACCTGAGTTTCAGAAGGATAAAAAAGCTTGTATCAACGACCATTTTAATGGGATCTTATACAGCGATCCCAGGATGCCGCATATAATTCCAGCACGTGCCAAGATGTTTCTATCACCTTTGGACACTAACAGTGCACGCACCCATATCAGTAGCTTATCGCGATGAGATGTCTCGGCTTTCAGTTGAATTGTGCCATTGTTTAACCATGCTTTCTAAAGATTTTGAATGAATGCTTCAGATAATGTAGATGTGGGATAGGCAAGTGCGCCATCTGCATAAATAATACCTCCTGAACTATGGGCTCCAAGGACACTAGCATCGATTATTCCTTAGACGGTGTGATCTCAGCATCAAGATTATCCACGGCAGACACACTTCGGCGTGTGTGACGTGTCAGCACCATAAGACGAGTAGGAACCAAGCAGGTTGGCTCTGAAGGTGTGCTTGTTGTTACTAGTACTGCTGGGCTTCTTTCCAAGCCCATGTGTGTAAGGCATGATGTGATGCATTCTTCCATACTATCCACCAAAAACTGAGAACGCCGTGAGGACGCCTTTGACGGCCCTCAATGGTTTATCATGCTGCGGCTCAAACTCTGCATGCCAATTTAAGAGTGAGTCATCAGCCCCATCTTGACCACTAGTATCCATTATTGGAGCTGGGGGCAGCACCTCGGTAGCCTTGACAGTCGTTGCATCTTCCTATAAGAAAGAGACGAACCAACATACATGAAAGGGACACAGATCCTCTGACGTAGTTAACCCTGCCTTTCCCTACCTTTCAATCGCTGACAAGTGGGCCCCGCGGTTGATGGGACCCATATGTCAGTGTCTCAATGGCAGGATGGAGCATGTTAGGGGATCCTCGTCCACATGAAAGACATGTTCACAGCATTGTAAAAAGAACAGAATTCATTATTTAGTGAGAACAATAATGTACATAGAAATGTCAGGCTATCACTTTTAGTCAAGACTCGGGGAAATTCGGATTTGCTAAAAAAAAAGAAAACATCTCAGGAATTGCTTTTTGAATCTGAAGCTACATATTCGTGAAATAGTTGTTGCTTGCCTGGATGAAAATTTATTCAGTAGTGCCAAAGGATACATGGCTAAAGGCATTATTTTGGGTTTATGCTCTGAACAACTTCTTTGGACTCAAGAAAATATAGGCTATCATGGATGTTGGCCCATATGAGGAGCTCACGAGGCAACACCCACTATTTATGCCTAGCTCATAACTTGGAATTATACAGGACAGAGTGTCTCCTTGTGTGGAGTATGTTTTTGCTGGTCAGGTACCTGAACCCATTTCAAACATTCTAAATATACAAGTTCTGCTAAGAGAACGCGCTTCTAGTTCAGATTAAAGGAAAATCGTACAGTTATCAGTTGCAGACTGTGCCTACTATTATAGCTGGACATTTTAACTCTGCCCGCCACCAGCTTCAGTTCGTCACCGACCGAATGCCAGCATACTTCTCCGTACGGCTGACGACGCCATGACACGCATACTTGTACCCGTCACTGCAATATAGCTGACGATGCACCCAATTAGGTCACTGTCGTGATGAAGGGCGCCGGAGCAATTAAGCAGCCGTTGCATAAAAATTAATTCCGGGCCGAACGTACCATAGGGGCCTTCCGCTTGACTAAACTAAGCTCCGCCCCAGATACTGAAGGACGGCGCGCCACGCCGCTGCCATGCCATGACGCTGCCGCACCTCGGCCTCGCGTCCGCCGTCGTGCCACGCTGCTGTCGCGCCTTGGCCTCGCGTCCGCCCCTGCCCCATGAACCTGTGTACGAAAGGCGTCGCGGCTGCCTTGTCCATTGCGGTTCGGCTGCTAAGAGCATGGGACTGGGTGTGGCGCACGCCGAATCCCCAAGATGTCGAGCATTGTCCGCTGCGGCGGCCGACGACCCAACACCCAGCGCCGCTTATGAATCCTCATGCGTGTGTTAGTTTTTTTAGACAAAGGCGTGTGTTAATTGGAAAGGGTAATTTTGTTTAATGATGTTCTTTGACCAGGGTAAGGGAAGCGGCAGGATTGGGCTTCTGTTCGGCTATGACTCTAAGAGCATCTCCAGCCGCGCCCCCAACAAGGCCCCCTAGGCGATTTTTTCCGCGCCGGCGCTGAAAAAACGCCTCAGTCGCGCCTCCAGAAAGCCGAAATCCGCTGGCTCGGCCCTTTTTGGGCCCGGCCATCGCAGGCCGAACCCGACGCACTGGGGGGCACTCGTGGGCTCCGGTGCAAGGGAAAAGGACATCTGGCCCACCCCGTCAGGCGAAAAGTTAAGCCTATCGTCCAGATTCGCCTCCCACCCCCCGCGCGCTTGGCCGCCAACCGGCTGATCCCGGCGCCGCCCACAACCCACCACCGCTAGATAGCTCATTCCCTGCCGGAAAAAGAGTAAAGGTTTCGCCGAGGCAGCCTCTCCACCACCGGCTGGGCGATTTTTCCTGTGTTCCGGACGCGAAGGGGCAGTGTAGCGGCGGGTGCGCGCCCACCGCGCCCACAAGGTGTTCGGCGATTTGCCTGCCTCGGCAATGGATTCGGACGACGAGGAGGCGCTCGCCGCGCTGCTGGAGGAGGAAGCCGAGGCCGACGTTTAGGAAGAGGAACATCTCATGGTCCTCGCCGCCCTCGCCGTCCTGCTGGCGAGCAATGAAAAGTCGCGGTGAGGTCGCATGGCCAAGTCCACGACCACTAAGTGTTTCTACAAGTTTTGTCGGGCAGTGGTGGCAGTGTTTGGACTGCAATACTTGCGAACACCCAATGCGGAAGACACTGCTCGGATCCTAGCACAGAATGCAGCAAGAGGATTTTTTGGGATGCTTGGAAGCATCGACTGCATGCACTGGAAATGGAAGAATTGCCCATTTGCTTGGCAGGGGATGTACAAAGGCGCTAAAGGCGGTTGCAGTGTGGTACTTGAGGCGGTGGCCACACAGGACCTCTGGATTGGCACTCCTTTGGTATGCCAGGAACTCACAATGACATCAACATGCTGCAGTGCTCCCCTATCTTTGTCAAGCTTGTTGAAGGTCATTCTCCTCCGGTGAACTTCGAGGTCAATGGGCGGCACTACAATAAGGGGTACTACCTAGCTGATGGCATCTATCCGAGATGGTCTACATTTGTGAAGACTATCTCAAACGCTATGCCAGGAGGCAAGAAGTCCCACTTTGCCAAGGTGCAGGAGTCACTAGTAGAAAAGGGCCATTTGTCCCGGTTCGTAGGGCCCATTTGTCCTGGTTGGGGAACCGGGACTAAAGGGTCGGTACTAAAGTCCTATACCTTTAGTCCCGGTTCTTACACCAACCAGGACAGATGGGCCTCCACGTGGCCGCTGCGGCGAGCCCAAGCAGGAGGGTCTTTGGTCCCGGTTGCTACCAACCGGGACCAAAAGGCATCCACGCGTCAGCAGCTGGCAGGAGCTGAGGTTTTTTTTTTGAAAGAGGGTGGTTTTGGGGGTTTGGGGAGTTAATTCAGGGTGTTACCTAGCTAACAGAGAGAAGTGTTCTCTCTTATCTCCGTGCTTAGTTTACCAACGCTACTACTATGCCTAAACATGGCTTCGATTGTATTGAAGGCAATATGTGTGGTGCATGTCGAAAATAATACTAATATCCTAACTTGATCAAGTTTGGATTAGTACTACTTTCGACATACATCACATGTTGCCTTCACTTCAATCCAATCCATGCTCATTTCACCCACTGATGTATAAAAAAATTCTTCATGCTCGCATCATGCTTCATCATAATAACAAGTCCTACTAATCATCATCATACAACTTCTACTCGTTATTAATAACAAGTCATACGATCATCATCCTCATAGTCATTGAACCAACCCAACTTAATTGTTCTTAGCACATGATCATTATGAGGTAGGACCTAAATACCCTCTTTAAGGTAAAATGGCATAAAACAATATAGGCCCTGACTCTCCATCATGGAGAATGGAGATCATCCTGTCTCCAATTTTTGCGCTTCGCTTCCTTTTGCTTCCAAGTACCTCCTTATGACTGTCCATAATTTTTTTTTCTATTCTGTGATTTTCATGTCTCCACTTTTTTTAGAAATCCAATATGGACAGGTGAGATTCGTAGGACGACCTAGCTGTATGTTCAGAACATCAAGGCGACCATTCTGATACATCAGATGAGGCACACAATCATCCGGGATTTTCTGTTGAAAAACATAGTAATAACTTCGTAGTTAGAAATGTAGTTAAGTTTTAAAAAATTTATGCAAAAGATGCACGGATGTCGTAATAGTAAAAAAATCTTACCATAGCATCTCTATGGATGTTACCGTAGTTCAACATGTGCACTAGTGGCACGTATTGATCATAATGTGGAGGAGTTTTATTATAGATATTGTAATTCTCAAGATCAGTACAAAATGCGACCAGATGATTTTTCTCCTGATAAGTTAACTCAGAGCCATCGGTGTAGGACATAACCATGTTCCGCATATCGTTTGAACAATGAAAATAAGCTGTCAATGGAAATAAGCTGTGAACTTTTTCGAAATGGACAATATAAATTAGTTAATAACTATGTTTGAGAAACTCACATAAAGGTAGAATTGAAAGCGTATCAATAAGGACCCAAATGTCCATATTGTCTTGGTCAATGTCAGGATCACCAAGATCCATGGTGACAAGCATACCCTCACAAAAACCATACATCTTGAAAAGTGCTTTCCAATTTTTGCAATTAAAATGGGTTACGCTCTCAGAATTATACATATTTACTACGAAATCCACATCATGATGGGTCCTTAGGTGAATTTTCTTTGTTTCGAAATTTTCGTGGTCTTCTAAATCCATCCTCTCCAAGACATAGCGTCTTGCATGGCATGGGATAAGCTACTCGAATTGTAAAAGATGAAAATTACACGCTGAAATAGTTGAAGTCATGCTTAATTATGAAAAAAACACTTTTCGTCGTTGCGTACCGTTTCAACATCGGAAGTCTCCTGGAGCTTCATGCTGAACCGCCGATCTTCGTCCAGGTGAGGCCTGTCGCACAGACCTCGGTCGTTGTTGCACCAGCAGCACTCCCCCGGGAGACTTTCGTCGTCCGATGATGACATTTCCTATGTTCATAACTCAAAGATTAAACCTGTACAATTCAATATATGTACTATAAAAATTAAAATAGATCATTATTATTCATCACGGGTTGACTATCGGTCTGCCGAGTCTATATGGTGGAGACTCTCCCTCACTGATTCCTCTCTGACATTTGCGACCGTCGGTGATGGTCGTGCATAACAATGGTCTAGCACCCGGAGAAGAAGGAGAAACAACCCCCCACGACAACAGTCGGGCTTCTTCGTCCTCTCTCATATATGGTGAAGCCTCGACACACTTAAAGTCAACCCGAAATATCGTTTAATTATCTTTCTAAAAAGGACATATCGAGCGTTTAATTTTAGCATTCAAAGTAGTAGTAGTTTTCCAATTTGAGAATTCAATAAGCAAAACCAAATCATAAAATAAATTAGTATTCAAATTAGCATGCGTTCAATAAGTAAAACTACATCATCTCTTGCGTCCGTACATCGTCGAATATTATCACTAATACACCTCGAATAGTATCATACATATAGCATCGCTAATACAGCTAGAACCGAAGCGCCCGACGGGTATCGGCGCAGGCGGTTGACACCCAAACAGAAGGAACCATCACAGGATCATAGCTGCAGTGAGATTCCTGAAGAACCTATCAAGTATTGTCGAACCTGTCCTCCAACGCAACCATGTAGCGACGGACGTGCTCGTCCTCGTCGCTGACACGGTGACGTACCACCTCCGCGTTGTCCGAAAGCTTCGGCACCGTCAGTGGCCCACGCGACCGCCACCAAACAAGGTTCGGGTCAACGACGGGCTGGTTCCTCGCCAAGCTATGCCCCCCGAAAGATAGAACCTCCCAATACCAGCCCGGCGGAGCCCAGTCCCGGACATGGCCCCTCTGATCAAGCAAGCCTTCTCCGCCGAGTCGACAATGAGGATGCGGGATAGGCATCGTCGACGTCGATGCGGGAATAATTGCTTTAACTAAAAATAATAAACTAGTTCTATTAATTTTCTTACTAAAAATAAACTACTTCTATAGTAAAATAAAGTAGTTTTATTAAATCAACTAGTTCAACTACTAAGCACTTACTATAAATAAAATAAAATAGTACTTACTAAAAATAAACTACTTCTATAGTAAAATAAAATAGTTTTTATTAAATCAACTAGTTCAACTACTAAGCACTTACTGTAAATAAAATAAAGTAGTACTTGCTAAAAATAAACCAGTTTAACTAGTTCTATTATTTTTCTAACTAATTCTACTAAACACTTACTAAAAAACATCTAATTCAACTAATCTAAAATGCACACTAACCTAACATCTAATGCACTAACCTAATTCACAGAGAATGTTCAAAAAAAGTAGTATTGCTTTGTTTTTTTAAGAAATGTTCAAATAGAAAATTTAGTAAAAATACATATATGAAAAAATGAAAAAAAGAGAGCCGGGGCGGCGGCGGCGGCTCATAGCGGGGCCAACCAGGGAGGGAGAC
>NC_041384.1:40868301-40907831 GCF_002162155.2 Triticum dicoccoides | reverse complement strand
GCGTGGGCTCCGGGGCGGGGGTGTCGGCGTGGGCTCCGGGGCACGCGTCGTCGGGGGCAACTGCTAGACGAAAACTGAAATTTTCTAAATGGTTGCTATATATACATGAAGCATTGGTCCCGGTTTGTGGCAGCAACCGGGACCAATGCCGCCCTTTCGTCCCGGTTGGTGCCACCAACCGCGACCAAAGGTCTCTTTTTAGCAGCCTAAAGGGCGGGAAATAGAGACCTTTGGTCCCGGTTGGTGCCACCAACAGGGACCAATGCCCCCCTTTAGTCCCGGTTGGTGCCACAAACCAAGATCAAAGGGGGGCATTGGTCCCGCTTTGTGGCACCAACCGAGACCAATGGCATGCGCCTGCCAAAGCCACGGTGCGGTGGGATGTTTAGTCCCACCTTGCTAGCTAAGGAGCTGACGTACCTGTTTATAAGCGCCGCACTACCATCTCTCTCGAACTCCTCTGAATTGCAGGCATGTGGGCCTAATCTCACACTGTTATGCATGTGGGCATGCTGGGCCTTATGCGGGCCTAAATCCTGGCCCAACTAGCTGGGTTCCTAGTCGTATTCAGGCCGTGGTGGCCCAGTAGGTGGCATTTTTTATTTTTTTCCTAGTTTTTTGTTTTCGTTTTGACTGTTGCTATTTTTATTTATTTATTTTATTTTATTAAGATTTATTTTATTTTGTTTTGTTTCTAATTATTTATTAAAGTTTATTTTGTTTCTACTTATTTATTTTATTTTATTTTTGCTTTTTATTTATTTTATGAAAATTCGTTTTGCTTATAATGTTTTGAACAAAACAAATAGTTTGATAATTTTAGTTGCATAAATTTTATATAATTTTAGTTTCAATAATACTTTTGATATTAGAGTTTCATTAAAGTTTTCTAGTTCATTTTTTAGTTTATTATTTTTTTCTATTAGAGTTTCATAAAAAAATCAAAACATTCTTTTTTATATTAGTTCATTATTTAAGCTAAATGACCCTGACATTCAAAAGCACTTCAGATGTGTAAGTGCATGTAGTGTCGTTGGTGATTTTGGTGTATTGAAGACTTATAGGTTAAGGAACTGATGCGTTTGTTAGTATATACAGGTCTATAAGTCTATGAGGAGTTTGATATTTACAGAGAAAGTCGACCCCTAAAAATGAAGTTCTTTGACTGAAGACTTTGGATTACTGAAGACTTTCTAAAGACTTTGAAAGTGAAGAAATTGGTGTGATCCTGAATTCATTTGAGGAACATGAAGCGTGAAGACTTTTGTTTTCGTAGTTTCTTTTTCTTTTTCTTTAGTCATAGGAAACACCGTACTGTTAAAGGGGGTCGAAGAAATACTAAAGAAAAATTTCCAAGTGATGCTCAACTCAAAATCCTATACCTACCAATCTCTTCAAGTGAAACCATTGGAAATCTCATACAGTTCAGTCAAATATCTTCAGTGACAGAGACGAAGCTCTTCTGGTATTTGAGGAATTTGTTCTGACTGAGGAGTTAGGAATTCGCCAGTGCAGATTGCCTACAAGTGAGGAACATGATAGCCCTGAGGAATTTGTTAGTCAAATTTCTGACCGTTGATGTGCTACGCGCCAGCTGTCCCAAAATATCGTTCCACCTAACGGTCATATCATTGAAGGGTATTTATGTCTTATCATGTCGGGCTGCTCCCTAGGCTATAAATAGCCGCCCCCTACAACCACTAGCTGGTTGGCTGCTCCGAGAGAAACTGACACTTGTCATTTGAGAGCATCCCATCCTCCGAGAACTTTGAGCAAAAATCATCAAGTGAGGAAAATCCAAACCCAAACACCTACCAACCCAAAGTGATTGAGCATCACTGAAGAGATTGATCCTGCGTGGATTCGACGCTTGTTAACTTTGAAGACTGTGCATCTTTCAGACGGTTAGGCATCATGGTCAAGAGCATTCAAGAGGAAATTATGGATCGCCGAGTGACTGAGTCTGTGAAGGTTTGGAAGTCACTGAAGACTTACCACGAGTGCTTGGGCGAGATCTGTGTGACCTTAGCTTAAGGGGAATACAATGAGGACTAAGTGTCATGAGCTGCGTGTTCAGGACTGGGTGTCCGGAACTGTGTGTCATCAGGTTTAAATACCTAGCCGCCCTAACCAGACGTATAACTATCACAGCAGTTGAAACTGGTCTACCAAATCATTGTCTTCACCGAGCTAACTGGTTCCATTTGCTCAACCCTTCCATTTCCTCATTTCTGTGTTGTATACTTGTTCATATCTGTTTGAAGACTTTGACTGAAGACTTTCTCTATTTCCTCGGCTCAATTTCTTTAGTATGTTTGTCTTCATCCTGTTTATCCTGTGTTTACGCTTTCTGTACTCTGTGCTTGTTTTCATTTCATCATGAAGACCATGCTCATGTTCTGTTATGTTTACTTCTGAATACTTATTCCGCTGCAAGTAGTTCTTCTCTTAGGAATTTTCTCACCCTGAAATTCCTCAGTGAAGAATTCATAAAAATCGCCTATATTCACCCCCCCCTCTAGTCGACTTAACGCACTTTCAAGATGAACTCTGAAGAGGTTGAACGTTGGCATGGTACCATCATTTCACCCACATAGCATGTGCTAAAAAGTTGAGATGGTTACGGAAAAAACTGGATGCACTTCGTGTACAAAACGCACAATCTCTTTCGAAGTATCAGGGTTTCGGACGAAAACTTATCTGTTACAAAGGGCTTTTATTTTTTTGAACTTATTTGAACTTCAAACTTTTTGTGTGTTCAAAATGCATCATTCAAAGGCACATCATCAATTTTTAACCCTTTCTGACTTTATTTGTTATTTTTCATGCATTTACTAATTTTTTTGAGTTATATGACCCTAAAATTTAAAAGCACTTCAAATGAACTCTGAAAAGGTTGAAAGTTGGCATGGCATTATCATTTCACCCATAGCATGTGCTAAAAAGTTGAGAGGGTAACGGCAAAAACTGGATGCACTTCGTGTACAAAATGGATAATCTCTTTCAAAGTATCAGGTTTCGGACGAAAACTCACCTGTTACAAAGGTTTTCATTTTAGTTGCATAAATTTTATTTTTTATTGATTCTTTTTAGTTGATTCCTTTTCCTATTAGAGTTTTATTAAAGCTTTTTAGTTGACTCTTTTTGCTATTGTAGAATATTATAGTGTTGTTTTAGTTTTGTTTGGGAAAAAAACACCTTTGGTCCCGGTTCCAGACACCAACCGGGACTAATGATGGTAGGCCAGGAGCAATGTCCATTGGTCCCGGTTTGTTTCTAGAACCGGGACCAATTGTCTCAGACGAACCGGGACCAATGGCCCCCGAGGCCCGGCCCGCGTCCTTGCCTCATGAACCGGGACCTATGCCCCCATTGGTCCCGGTTCGTGTGTGAACTGGGATTAATGGGCTTGCCCTGCCTGGACCAAAGCCATGTTTTCTACTAGTGAGTCTTGCAGGAAGGATGTCGAGCGGGCATTTGGTGTGCTTCAATCTCGATTTGCTGTTGTCCGGTACCCTCTCAGACCTGGTCGAAAGATCAAATGTGGGAGATCATGACTTGTTGTGTCATCTTGCACAACATGATCATCGAGAGCGAGCAGGAAGAGCCAGTAGTCGAAGTTGATCACCAGCTACCGGCAACCTAGACTGCCTACCTCAGTATGCGTCAGGAGATCCGAGACCCACAGGTGAATCATCAACTGCAGCAGGATCTGATGGAGCATCTGTGGAGCATCAAGGGCGACGCCTAGCTCGACGTGTGATGAAATGAGTTTTTTATTTGTTGAACTATATAATTTGTATTGAACTATTTGTTGTTGCACAATTTTGTTGAACTATTTGATTTTCTATAATGAACTATGTGATAAAAAATTTATTTATGTTGAGAATTCAACGTCGAACCACGTCAAATATGGGCCGATTCTCGCCGATATCGAGTCATTTTTCACCGAAAATGGGTCTAAAAGCGAGCAGGAATGGGCCGATATCGGCGCCTAAGGGCAACCTGGGGTCGACGGCTGGATGCACAAACACCCCAGAGCTGATTCTACCGCCGGCTCGTTTCTAGGCGGCGATTGTTATGCCTCCTTGGAAGGACCAACGGCTGGAGATGCTCTAAACTCTAGACTATTGGCTTGAGTTGAATGAAAAGATTACGACTGGCCAAACGGCCCATGACGCATACTGATTGATCTGAATACTATTATACCTGCTGCTTAAAAGAAAAAGGTACCAGTACTAGTACGCTTTCCTGGAAAAACAGTATTAGTACGCTTTCCTCACAAAATTAAACAGTACTAGTACGCGTATATGCTAAACTCTATCAATCTGTGAAGAGTACATGGGTTGCAATAAGGATATTTTGATTAAAAATCCTGCATCAATATAGCAGAAGTACCAATGATTTACCTGAGAGCGGGCGCGTTTCTTGCTTTTGGAGCCGCCGTCAATGGAAAGATCTGACGGGCCGCCAGACGCCTCGCGTTTTTCTTCATCTCAGCCATTGCGACCAAATAAGTTGCTCTCGCGTAGAGGCTCGTCTCGGTAACTGGCATCTCTGTTATAATGCTCTTCTTCATGGCTACGATTTTCATGATACTGATGCCCGGTCGGCAGTTCATGTAAAGTCTGGGTCGAAAGGAAGTGATGCACGGCGGCGGTTCATGTAACCGCCCCGATCTCCATAGCCACCCCGGTCAGCGTAACCGCCCGATCCACATAGCCACCTCGATCGGCGTTACCGCCCCGATACACATAGCCACCTCGGTCGGTGTAGCCGCCCGGATGCCCTCCTCCTCGAGGTGGTGCGACGCCTCTTTTTTTGAAACCACCCCGCGTGTCAGATCCGCAAGGATATCCAGACATCATCAACTGTTCCTAAAGCAAAAAGAGCAAAACCATGAGTACTATTGAAAGGTGCACACGATCAAATGCCCTAAAAAAAATTATTATGGGCTGATTACGAGGATATACACTACGCGATCTGGTGTGCCACCAAAAGTACAGTGCAGCCTGCAACTTTTATGCTTGGTGGTGGCGCGGATCTCATGATCTTTGACGGTGCAACGGCCTGCATATGGATATCATGTCATTGTTGCTGTGGTTCCAGTGGGTCCTAGATCTACGTGCTCTAGCGTCCATGGCTCGTCCAAGTTCTCTCCCTTAACAACTCCAGGCCTGGTGCTCCGGAGGTTCCATCATCTTCTTGGCTCATCGGCGTTTTGGCAGGTCCGACTTTGTTGGTCTAGATCTGTGTCTCCATATTCCGGCTCACCGACGTTGTCGGCTGCGATTGCATTCTGTGTACTGGCTCTCTATCCCCGTCGTCGCCTCACGAACCCCGATAGCCACACCTTGCCTTGCCTCTCCTCTGCCCGATCCAGTGCTCGCGCATCTGGTGGCGCCTATTTTCACCCTTCGACGGCGGGCGTAGCTTCCCTTCCGGTAATGGCAGCCCCAGCATGCGGCCTATTCTTCGTCTTTGGATCATGTCCCGGTAGCTTAGGGATTGTTCGAACATAGGCCAGGACAAAATCTCTGCTCGGCTTGTTGATACTGCCAGCGGCAACACCTGCGGGTGCCATCCCCTTCTTGGACGCGCTACCATAGTCTTTCTCCGTGCTTCTCTTTGATCACTAGCGAAAACCCCAGGTCTGGTTTCTTTGGTTGGATGACGACGACATCACGGCGTCATTCCCCTTCATGAAGGTGTCTCTTGATTGCTCGTGGCATGGCCTTGTTGGATTTCAAGATTTGGGACATCGTTTTCGTTCGGGTTGTTTCTCTTGGCAACGGTAGTTTACTGATGTGTTGTAGATTATGTTCGGGCCTGAGCATCCCATGTCTCTCTACTCTGGGCACCATGTTTACACCATCTTATGGTTGTGCCATGTGATGTACCCTCCCTTTGTTCTCATTTCAACTTCTTTCATCAATGAAAGATACGCAGACTTTGAATATTCACGAAAAGATATCAGCATTGTCAAAACACCCAGAGAAAAAATGTTGTGGAGAAGCTAGCTCTTACACGCCTGAGTGCTCCCAAATGGTACTTTCGAGCAATATATTGTGATATCACTCTGTCTATCTAACTTTGCCATACTTATCTATTCTCAGTTACATTGGTTTAATGATATGATTAGCACATGAGCATATGTCACAGTACTCTACTTCCCATGCATGCAGCATGATTGATCAATTGCTGAACGGCTGGTGCTTGGATAGCTCCTGGAAAAAATATGACGGAAAGCAGTACCATCGGAATCATAGCACATATAGATCATACTTAGTCAACTTATACAGTAGGCACATCGAATTTGGGATATTCATATGTTTCTAGCGATGTATTGGCCTTTTGGGTATCTCAGGACCTGAAATGCCATAAACTGCCAAGTGAACAGGATGGAACTCTCTGACGGAAAAATAACAGACTGCAGAGCACCTGGTTGCAGGCAATAATGTAAGACACTCTGTCTCTCTGGGGTCTGCTCCTTTTCTGATCTTTTCTCTCCCCTTCCAGCCTTCTTCCTATAAATACAAAGGCACTGCTCACTTTCTTCACTCCGCCACATTGGAAATTGAAATTCTAGTTGCAGAACTACAATGTTATATGTTCATCTGCTGTTCTTCATGAACTGCAGGCCTACAAAGTGTACTTGGTGGAGGAACATGGATAGGGAGCACCAAAGATGGCAGACTTGCCTTCCTGACCAATGCGCTCGCGCCCTGATGCGATGCCCAGCGCCTGCACTAGGGGAGACCTGCCCTCAGGTAAATCAAAACTCAAGTTGGTGGTTGTCAATGTAGGAGATATGCACATGATAAGAAAGATATGTTTCATTTCTTGTACAAACGAAGTTGGCGTTTTCTAGTACTATGATATCCTATCAGAATCATTTTCTATGTCCATGTTGAAAGTCGCTATCTGTCTAGTGTTTATTCCATTGTTCTGAGTTCTGATGGTGATTGGTACAGAGATTGCTTACATGAAGACAAAGACATACATTCCCATTTTTAGAAACCAAAACTGTACCTTTTAAAACATTTTTAGTTGCTCCTCTTACATCTGCTAAACTGCCATCGCCCCCTCAAAAACAAAAGCATGCACAGGATTATCCATAGGATGTGTGTTGAATGAAATAGAGAGCATGAGCATGATCCACAGAATTTGTATTGTACAGGGCAACAAGAGCCCACTGGAGGTTGCAACTGAAGTGTAAAAATGAAGCTGGTGAGTAGAATGGATTCAACCTTATACTAGCTGATCTAACTAGGAATGCCATGGTCTACGTGTCAAACCGGCCAAAGGGGCAGCCCTGCAACGATTCAGCTCGTCTCACCAGGACTCCATATGTTGTCCAGTACAAGGCTAGACAGCCCTTGGCAGAAGGTAACAGAACTACTCCATGTCCAATGGACACCACCTTACAAATTGATTGAATTCCCAGAGTGCCACGGATATATAAGTGCACATGATGTTGTTATTTGATAAAATACTGGAAGAACATCAGTAGCAAGCTAAAAATGTTGAATGTCCAATGAGGTGTCCTTTGTTGATTTTACTTGTACTGCACTAAGAATCCAAAAGGAGACTTTTGAGCTGGAAAAGATGTGAGAAAGCAACATGAAAGCCATTTCAAGTACTTCCCTAGTTATAGAGGGCAGTGCATTTAACTCAATTATTAATAGCACTGCATGTACAAGCAGCAAGACAGGAGTAGATAGCACATGAACATGATTGCAAGCCACTCTGTCTTAGGGACTATTCAGTATACTATAAGAATCTGCCCAAGGCATGCATTGCAGACAATTTTTCATCATTGCATATATTGCTTGTAGGCAATTCGCCTCGGTAAAAACTTCAGGGAGTTTATAAGGAAGCATGGTGATGATGAAGTTGAAGCAAAGGATATAGCTGACAGACTAATGGCTGACACTACGAGGGCTGATAAAGATAGGCTGCCAAACACCGGTTGTGAGCCCAACTGGGAGCACGGTCTGACCTCCATCTTCATCGAGGTGCAAACTGACAAAGTGAGCATAAAATCTTTGACTTAATTGCAGTTTACAAGTACATTCAGAGTTGAATTATCTGAAAAAATATGCCTACTAACCACCAAAATAACACATAGATGTTCTAGTACAGAACCCTACATTGATACTGCAATGCTATATTTATTTACATTTTTTCACATGTTGCTGTTTTTGCAAAGGGGCTCTATGGGACAAGGAACACAGCAGGTCTTTCACTGAACTATGATAGAGAAGCTAGCTTATATGAGAAGTACCTCGAGAGTGGTATACGGGAGGACCACATAGTGCATTACCAGATAGAGTAGCCAATGCACACCTAAAGGCGGGAGCCTAAAATAGGAAGAAAGAATGAATAGCTACCATTGTGCATGCTGTTATTTCCACAGTTGCACTTTAAGATCACATAATGATATCTAATGATTTATCAATTCAGAGACAGAGACAATCAAATTGTTGAATATATATATATACAGAATAACAATATGATATGATGTGTGTATTTACAGAGTTCATGTTGCCACCTTTGTCTATGGTCATACATGCTTTACTACAGACATTGTACCTTCAGTTCTTCAATACAGTAGATATCGACTCTCATGTTTACTAGATGTGTATACTTACGACCTGAATGTATTCAAGAACTAAACACTGAAACAATGTAAGGAAAAACTCTCTGCCAATATTTGAAGAAAATGTGCCTAATGTACCTCTTTTCTTCAATAGGCTGGAGTGCGGTGGTCATTCAGAGGTTTCTAGTCCTACAGTCCTTGAAAAGGCGCAGAAAAGGCCAGTCCACAGCATACCATAATATGATGTATGCACTCTGCGATCAGATACAGTTTTATGGATATATGTATGCACCATTTCTAGAAATCTTTCCAAAATGCACAAGACTACCGGCACAGGATTGCAATAAGATGAGAAGTTAAACATCACCAATAGGAGTACAGAGAAATATTTAGCTTGATTGTCGGAATCTCAGCTTGTATACAAGCAGGCTAGAAAGAACTGTGAAACCTAGTACTAGACCCCAATAGTTGAACACTACAGTTTCTCCTGCGTGATCTTGTTCTTCCGTATATGCTTCTTCTCTGCACGGTTTACATCGCTGCTCACGGCACTGCTGGGCTATCCACCTTGTAATAGTTCTTTCATGAACAACCAACCGTTCCAAACAATCTGGGGATCTCAGTTCACAGACATTGCTGGAGATTGTCAGAACCAGCAGCGTCTTGGCCACACTGCCAGAAGCTCGGAGCGCGCACAGTAGATCAGACCACACCTTCAGGCGGCCACACCTACCGCCGAACCCCGATCCTTCCGGAACCACAACCACAGCAAACTCCGAGTGGACGAGCGCGGGGTGATGACGGTAAGCGACGAAATCCGTACCATACTGCAAACCTGACCGCACCACCCAGTTCTTCGACCTGAGATGCGAGTACGCCCTGTACATCTCAGGAAACGACTCTGATGCGGAGCACAAGTGATCCCACAGCTCCCCTTGGCTCATCAGATCCTTGTTCGCCGACTCGACCACGATGCACTCCAAAGCATGGTGAAGGTAGAAGACCTCCTCAGCGCCCAGCTGGAACCACTGTTTCTCGGCCCCGACATTTTCCAGTGCCCGGCCAAAGGCGGCGCGGTTCAGAAGCGCGGCTTCCTGCGGGTTCACGCCAAGAACCGCATCCCCGCCCCTGCTAGATAAAGTCGCCACGAGCTTTGATCCTTCCAGTGAAGACTGGAGCTTGGCAACAATGCTTGACATGGGTTGGGCTGCTGCCAGAGCTGCGAAATCCTTGCCGTCTTTGCCCTTCTTCCATCTTGGACCAGACATGTCCATCAGCTGAGAACACAGAAAACACAGGTCTTAAGATTTTTAAGAAAAGTACAGGGAAATGTTAATTTGTGCTAGCTATTAATCATAGCACCTGCTCCCTCCCTCCCTCCCTCCCTCGAGACTGCTCTCAATTGTTGCTTCTGAATTCAATCATACTTCAAAAACGAATCCCCAAATCTCTTGCTAGTATAAAATGAGCATGATTCGCCAGCCCCCACAATAACCCGGTAGCATATCACCTGCTGACCGATCCACGCTCATACGGTTACGGCAGCCGAAAGCAAGATCATTTTTACCGCATTTTTACTACGGGTCCGGCTTACATGGCGTGGGGGGGGAGGCGGAAGAGCGGGGTGTCGGGGCGAACCTGAGGCGGGGCGGAGAGGAAGCGGCAGCGGAGGCGCGCGAGGGCCAAGATGCTGCAGCCGATGGGCGACGGCCGGAGTACGGGACGGGTCGGCGGCGGCACTCGGGGGATCCAGGCGCCGGCGTTGCTCCCTCCTCTGGGCTTGCGGCGGCGGCCGCCGGCACGGGTAAGCAGGAGGGAGCTCTCAGCGTCTAGTTGCCCTTGTTTCACCCGGAAAAAAAAAAGGCTACCCTTCTTTTTCTTTTTGTTTTTTTTGAGACAATTCTTTTTCTTTTTGTGGCAAGTTGCCCTTCTTTCGCACAGATCGACCGAGCGGGCCGGCCCGCTCAAACGACTCGGTCCAGTTAGCCACGCCTGATTTTTTTTTCCTGTTCAGCTTTCTAACGTTTTTTCACTGGCATCTATGCCTGTGCACGGGTGAAAAAAAAGAGTTCATTTCATGTTTGTAGGACCCCTCTGTTCCAATATCACAAGAGAAAAATCAGTTGATTTACGGTTTGTTATATTCTTTATCTGGCTGTATATACAATATATCATACGAGATGTTGACAAATAGCACTACAATAGTCATTCCGATTAAATAAAGTTGGACTGCATTAGATTCACTAGTCAAAGAGAATACTGATTCAGAATAATTCAAATATCATTAAAAAATTGCATGAAGCTAATCTTTATGCCCGTGCGTTGCAATGGGGAAAAAGTATATATGTATTCAAATTTAGTGAGGATTATCTGTACAAGGCAAATTCACAATTTTGGTGGACACCCAACGCAACCAGGAAAGGAAGTTTCGTATGAGACGCTTGTGCTAGCTCGGGGCCTCAATCTTCAGAAATTGGTCCTAAAACTAACTTCTCACAAAACTATCAAACCCACCGGCACCGGCCTTTCTCCAATCATCCCATTCGACGAAATTGAGCACCACCAACTCCACCACAGGGTGTTGCTGCCTCACATTTGTGAAGACGCGGGGCATTCCTTTGTTTCCAAAGGTTCCAGGAAATCAAGATAACTAAAGAGCCAAACAAACTCTGAGATGGTGGGCAAGCCAAACAAACAATCTTGCATTTTAGGGGGTGCCAGCATCTCCAAACACAATACGCCGCCGAAAACATCGTTGTCCACTGGTAAAGGGGCCAGTACACCGAGCTGGCCAAGTAGCTCCCGTTCGAGGTTCATACATCTCGGTTCACTTTGTGGATAGGATGCCTAAGCGCATTGTAGCACCCTGCGTCCATCAGCAAGACGAGAGGCTCGATGTCCCAGACATGAGACATCTGTTATCCCGCAGACCTTTCTGGCCCGTTCTTGATTCCCTAGCAATCGCCCAACTTTGGCCAGAGAGGAGCAAAGGCCTTCAATCGACCTAATATTTCCAGAACCAAAGGGATGGTCCTGAGCTGGCCAAAAGTTGCATCGCCCTGGAGCAGGTCCTCACGACAGCTCCAAGCGGCCCCGCAGACAAAGGATCATCGTCGCCAAGCGCGGCTCCAACTGAGCCAACATAAGTAGAGCCGTGGCTAGGCTAGGCACATGGCCCCATCGGTCACGACGCCCTTGGCCTCCGAGCAAGTACTTGTCTCTCCCTCGACACCACCAGCTTCGGCACCCAATCGACTTCACCGTCCTTTACCCACCCTATTATTTCAATCCTACTTTTCTAACAAACACAAGCAAACCTCCAAAGTATTCTAAATCCCTGAACAATTCGATGAAAATCCTTCGAATCAAATAGGCCCTCAAAATTGATAAATGGCAGTTAACGTACATATGACAACATGAACAATAGTATCACGATTTTCATTCACCTCACACTTCACCAAATTACAATGTGGGTTGTGCAGTAGATGTCTTAACAAAAGAAGATGAAGCGACTTAAAAATCACTGGAAAGACGCAACTTCATCATTAAAACGTGCGATGACGTCAGCAATGTTCTCTGTGGATAGGTCTGCCCTGTCTCTTACCCTCAGAGAGACCTGCAACGGTACAGATCATTAACATAATTCAGCATTTCATATGGAACCATAATCAGTGCGCTAAATCAGTACTGCCTCCGTTTCAGTTTACAAGTCCTACACGTATACCTAGGTTGCCAATTTTATCACCTTCATATAAACTATATAACACAAAAATTATATGATTTGAAAATAGAACATCTGAAGTTTATATTGGTATATTTTTTGTAATATATGACTTGTATTAGGTTGGTCAAATTGACGACCTAGAAGCACGCGTACGCCTTATAAACTGAGAGAGAGGTAGTACGAGGGCAGGCAAAATCAGGCAAGCAGATGAACTACAACAAATGATTGCTGATGTAAACCGTATGGTCAGTTTTAGTCTTGCAACAGTAAAACCACAGTCAAACGTGGCCTGGTACATGATTTACCATTCACAGAATACACATGTGTACTTTAATATATATAAAAAGGGCAGCCCGGTGCATGTAGCTCCCGCTTGCCCAGGGTCCGGGGAAGGGTCCGACCACTTTGCGTCTATAGTACGCAGCCTTTCCCTACATTTCTGTAAGAGGCTGTTTCCAAGACTTGAACCCGTGACCTCATGGTCACAAGGCAGCAGCTCTAATATCTATACCAATATAAAAAGACCCAAATGGGCAGATCCAAACCATCTCAACCGTCAAATCATGTTATCTACCGGTTCAAATCGCTCCAATGTTGAGCACCAAACACGTTTAACGCTCTAATTACCCACTACTGCCATTGGTTATAAACACGTTTTGACTCAACGCTATCCTTTGAAATCTGCCGTGTAATTAATATCCTACCATTCTCGCGAAAAGTAATCGATATCTTACGAAATACCAAAGTGCAACAGATATATCTTACCTAATATAACATGCAACTAATATCCTACCTAATATAAACGTGCATTGCACGTACATTATTACTAGTATAAACAAGCACCTAATGCATTGGTCCATGCACACTGAATGGAATTCCTAAAATTACCAATAACGGCAGCAGGGGAGATTATAGATACAAATTAACCCTTGCTAATACTAGTAATAGATATTCCATGCTATAGTGAGATAGATTCATAAAATAAAATAGCCGATTATATCAGCCTAACCTTTCAAGGTTTCCCAACAAATAAAACAGATATGCTAGGTTTAATCTGCAATGGCCTTTTTTTACGAGGGTGGGAGAAGTCAAACCTTTCCAGACTCTGCCTCTTTTGCGCCGACGACTAGAATATAGTTGAATTGGGCTAACTGAGCCTCCCGCACCTGCAATGATGATTTGAAGGATGCAATTTTTGTGATATTTCAGTTGTGTACTTAATAATAATAATAATAATAACAACAACAACAACAAAATTTGATTCGGAGGGAGTAATAATTTTAAAAAGATGCAGAGGTGTTATTTTTGCACATAAATGTGTTCAATATATTCTCAACATCTGTGAATTCATATGTTTCGCTGGGAGGAAAATTGTGAGGTACATGTACAACCCACCAATCTTTACTTTACTATATATAATACAGTAGTATTTTAATGGGACTTGGTGGTAACTTAATATGATTGATAAAGTATACTATATCCGCAGCAAAGCACAGGTATTTTGCTAGTTGAACTATATTAGATGCGTGATAAAGGAGAAAACAATACAGTACATTCAGTCTAACAATCAAATTAGTGTATACCACAACACTGCAAATAATCCATATTTTCCATTCAGAAAGTTCAGACAAACAAAATAAGCACATACTACAACAGAAGGTAAGAAAGTGCACTAAAAGTCAAGATCTGATTACCTTCTTTTGAATTGTTCTATCAGTCATGTCAATGTCAACATGAAAACCAGCTGCACGTATCTGAGCATGAACCTGAGAATGAGAAGCAAATCGATTAGTCACTTTGTGTCCTATTGTAATGTAAACACGTCCAAATTTACATACATTGTGAAATCACGTTTTCCCGGAGAACATTGACTAGACTGTAAAATATTTATGTTATGATTAATATAGTTCCAATACTAGTACATCCAATGTCTTTGGAATATACTAATCGACAATAGAGCCTAATTTAAACAAAGACTACATAAGCTTCTAATAGTATGCTTATGTTTTACATCAATCAAGACATAGATTAACATTAAATTAAACAATAAGAACACAGTAGAGACAATCCAATTGAGTAAAGGCACAGTACAAACAAAGCTCAAATAAATAACTTTTCCAAAGGCCCATAAGAAGCTCACAGATTTGGATATAATAACCTCCTGTAATGTGCCATGAAAAGTAGTTTTGATTCGGCTTGTATGTGTTAAGCATATAGCTAGTGTTCCTTCTGAGACAGGATCAAACTCAGATTTTAAATATGAGACACTGATATAACCTAGTGAGCTGGGTCTACAACTAAACATTGAATCTCTTGTCCAACTGGTAGATTCTTTAGCCTACATTGTAGTGATATCAGAACACTTTTAACCAAATCTAGAATCATGACCTAAAGATAATAAAAAAACTGGAATTTTTAAAAGTTAAGGCTTCAACAGACAACTCAAAAGCTGAGGGAACGAAACAGAGCTTCCGGCCAAAAGCATTATGCACCAACAAGAAGTAACTATGGCAGTTTATCCTCAACATGGACTAATGCATTTTGGACTGTTATAGACAAGCAACACCAACAACTGTATGGGCTTCAAGTCCTATATGCAGCAGCCATGCGGCAAGCCTGGGTAGGTTTGTACATGCATATTAGGAATGGTGTAGGAAAAAGTAGAAAGAGTTTAAGTGTCCATGTTGGATATGAATCGTCCTTAAATTACATAGAATCCAATTAAGGGAGGAAGATAGAGTTGTAACTCGGTCAGGAGTTTTTGTTGTGACCCAACTTATGGATCAAGTTAAGCTGTTGAACATAAAGGACTAGCATGTACTTGTTTTAGACAACAGGTCAATAAACAAAAGTTCCAATGAACCACAGAGCCTCTCTACCACGCCTGGGGCGAGCCGAGGGGGCGGACAGTAGAGGGCAAGTGCCCTATCGCTGGTCATTATAAACACGAAATGTACCCATTCTGGACTAGGTCTATAACCAACAACAGCAGGTTTTAAGGTGGTCTTCAATGGGGCGGAGTGAAACAACACCACTGGTGATGCACGTCTGCAAGAGTTCCGATAGAAAATTGTCCTAGAACACGTAATGGTAAGCATGCAAAATCACATGGTTCAATTCGTCCATACTGCAGAGAGCCAATAGAGATGAGCATGGCAGACAAGTTTGACAATGAAGGTTGTGTATAGCACACAACACAACATGTACCACTCAAAGTTCATGAACATAGCAACTGAATTCAAAAGTAAAAGAAAAAACTGCCTAACAGATCAGCACAAAGGACCTACAAAGACACCATTAAATTGCTAAGGTCCGCCAAGTGAAAAACAGTCAGGTAGGAGATATCAATTATTAGTCAGCATAGAGAAGAGCTCTGAAGTTAATCGATTCTCAGATACAAGGACAATTTACCTCTTTTGCATATGTTAGTGAATTGGCAGATACACAGCAAACAATGGCTTGTCGGGGGCTTAACCACAACGGCCATTTACCGTTATAGTGCTCCAAAAGAATGGCAAACATCCTTTCAACTGATCCTAGTATTGCCCTGTGTATCATTACAGGCCTCTCAAGCTTGGCTTCGTCCTCTGCAGAATAAGTCAACTTGAAGCGAAGTGGCAGCTGAAAATCGAGCTGCAACACACAACAAGGGTTAAATAGAAGACAATTATATTCTCTATAGTTGATGTCAACATAACATAAAAGCGAACCTGTAGAGTTGCACACTGAAATTTCCTCTTGAGGGCATCAAACACACCAATATCTATTTTCGGGCCATAGAAAGCACCATCTGCTTCATTTATCTGCACATGGATATCTAAGTAAGAATTGACAGAATCATGGCTTAACAAACAGCCAGGCATGCAAGTTTCTTTCAATGCAACTACAACACTGGTAAATACGCTACTGCTGATACAAACCGGATCAGTCACAAGACAAATTAAAGATAAAATTCAATATTAGCATTCGTAACTTGAGGTTGCAAGAAAATACCCCAGTAAGTGAACCTTTTGTATCCTGCTTATATTTTGCTGTTCTTTCTGTAAATGACCTTGAGTTGTTTTTCACATTCTTTCTACAGGTATCAGATATCACTCTGAAATATAATGCAAAAACAGATATCTGGTATCCACCCTGTTTGGTTCCTGGACACACTTCCCTGTCTTAGGTTTGTTCTTGGTTTGCACCACAACTGTGGCTTGCCACACTTAATTGTTCACACAGTCCATGTGGCATATAACCTTTTCCAGAATATTGCCCACTTCTGTGGATTTTGTTATTCACTCCTTGGTGGCAAGTCACACTTTGCCTAAGCTTAGATGCAACTAAGCCATAAATCAAGCATTCCTTGGAAGTACTAGATGCTATAAATGCACATCTAGCAGCAATGGGTGATGGGAAAATTATGGGTAAAACAGCTTGCAAAGGTACCTTCCATGGCTTCCCAAACTCATTCAATGCTTCTGTCAGTTGTTGCTCTGCTTTGTTCCAGGTCTCAATGTCACCTAAATACTTCTCTGGTCTCTGAAAAAGTAAACATTCATACTATATATTAGATGGAGTATTATGTAGTGCATATGCTAACAGGGAGAGCCCAGAGATAGGTTTATGCAGTTATTTCTATGAGATTTGACAGTATGAAACTTTAGTATTTGGATTAGCAATATGGAAACTGAAACTAAAGTACATATAATTTGTTATATTTAATTATTATAGAATTGTAGAATGTTTATTGAATATGAGTAGCATGCATGGTCCTTGTTAAGGTGGGTCATTTTAATGCATGGTGACACAGTGAGTTGGCATAGTTGCATGTCGAAAGAAATAAAGTTAGTGGGGCATGCATGGTGACATGGTGAGTTGGCATAGTTGCATGTTAAGAGAATTGAGTTAGTGGGGATCAACTACTTATGAACTAAAACAGCGTCAGTTATTTCCAAAGGGAGGGAGTAGGATACGCTAGTGGAACAAGATGAATAGTTGGGAGTAGCCATTTTGCTCTCTATCAACTTTAACAATATTCACATGTTCATATGTATTCTTCAACATGCTGAGAATTGATTACATATTACTGTACACACCAAAGATAGGAAAATGTGCACAGTCCCACAGAGAAAGGATGACATGGCATCAACTGACTATAGTGTTAGAAGCCTAGAATGCCAAAAGAGAGATCGATAGGCATTTCATTAACCAGGCCAGCGGTTCATCAACTTATAACTGACCCACAAATATATTCCACAAACATAATAACAGGAGAAATGTGACTATGAATACCGTGATGCATCATTACTAAGATTTTCAGTACGTTCATAAGGGAAAATATTAAAATAATGATAAAGTGCCATATTAATACTGTCAATATATATGCATGATGTTATGATTCAACTTCATCGTGGTTACCAAATATGTGCTAAAGAGAAGGAAGCAATCAAACAAGGATGTCTACTAAAATGTACTCCCTCCGTCCCAAAATAAGTGACGTGCTTTTAGTTCAATTTGAATTAAAACCGCATCACTTATTTTGGGACGGAGGGAGTATTTTATAATTTTAGTTCATTCAGTACAGTAAAGTTGCAACCTTTCAGCATCACCATTTCATGAGAATTGTCAATTATGTATTAGAAGTTGCTGCAGATGTTATCAGTACATAAAAGGATGAGATTACAATTACCGTTGATAACTCCAGCTCGTATTCAAACCCAAATATTTTATAAACATAATCAATGAACTCCAAGCAAGACCGAACTTCATCCTTGATCTGCACCAACGAAATAACTTAAATAGGTGTGCAATAACACAAACTCACAAACCAGCTCAAGTGCTAAACTAATCCAAACTACAATAAAACTACTTTCTGTGGGATGTGAAAATATTGAAACCTGCTGGAAATATCACACAGCATGAATTTGTGTAAAAAAATCTCAAATTCGCAGGAGAGATGCTTATCATCATTGTATTAAGAAGAAAAAGAAGGGGTAAGAACCCTTACAACACACACACACACACACACAGGCTGAATTTGTGTAATCATGCAGCAAAAATGTTTACAATGAAGCATAATATAATTCCAGTAGCATCAAAAAGGGATAATCTATGTATCACAAACTTACTTGGCTCTCCGTGCAAAAAATATGGGCATCGTCCTGAAAGGAACATAAAACAAAACGATGATCTAAGTATGGAGCTAATCAGAAACAGTAACTTTTTTTTATCTTGGAAACTAAAGACTCATGGAATCACATTAGACTTTACCTGTTGGAATCTTCTGACACGTGTCAAACCTGTAAGTGCACCACTAAGTTCATTTCTGTGCAGAACTCCAAAATCAGCCATGCGGAGAGGCAACTCTGCAGCATTTCATTAAACAAATTTGCTAGAATTAGCACAACTGATCAAATCCACCTTACAGCAGCAGACAGAATTCCCACTAAGTGTATTAGAGAAGCCCAATTAATTCCCTCTAACACTTCAAATTGTGAATGCGGAGGTTTGCTTGATTTGGGTACTTGACATTTATTGGACATTGGACGCAAAACTAATCAATCTTTGTAATCTTGGGCCCAGATTCTTCTACCCAAATAAGGCTTAGATGCACACCTAAAATTCTGGATTGTTGCGCACTGTGTCAATACGATGCCCGCCTAACTCTATCAGTTCAAACTTTTGGGTGAACTGGTTGGTGCATGCAACTCAATATGGTATCAGAGCCAAGAGACCTTGAATTCAAGGCCCGGCCAACAAAGTTTTCTCAAAATTCTTGTAACCTACATCGATCCCTCATCTCATGCCTACAACAGCATATTATGCAGGGAAAAATCCAGCATTTTTTTTACAAATATTTGTTTGGATTGGTTGCGTAGCCATGCCAATGCCTCTTTGCCAACTCTAGTTCTTTTTTTGCTAACACTGGCCAACTCATGGGCAACCAAAACCTTGGCCAAATACCAATATTTTGTACGGCAAGCTTGTCAAACTGAACATACCCATAGTGCCAACTTTTCTCAATCAATTTGAGGTTTTGGGTGAATTAGTTGCTGCAGGCAATTGAATATCATGAGATTTCGCATTAAAGAACAGTTCACCAAAATGACAATGAGATAAAGCACTGACTGCTAGATAATAAGTGCGCAACTCACAGTACCAATAAAATAGATAATCTTACAGGTACAATATTTCAGAAAGGAATAATCTTTATGACCACCACCATTGCAATTTTGCAAGGTACTGAAACTAAGAAACCAGTACTAGTCACTATACAGGTTGCGCCACCTTGAAGCAGCTCAGTGTGTAATCATTGCACTCGGCCTAGCACGCGCTTTTTCTAATAACCAGTGAGGGTACCTAGTATGTATGGCCTACTAGACCTAGTTTTAATACCTTGCATTTTTATTTTTAACCATGCAGGATAACTGCATTTTTAACTTGACCAAGATATCATTAAGGAATCTAAACAGAAAGAGAGGATTTACCTCTATACGATCGAACCTCGTGTCCAAACATTAGGCAATGGCCAGGACAATTCATTGGCTTAAGGCCAAATTCTTGTTTCTCGATCTGCACAAGAAAAAACAAGCACCCATGAAGGTCAGACAACGACACCCATATAATCTAGATCATCACGCTTATGATTTTCCTTTAGTATCTGCAAATGTGCTTACCTCAAAAACAAACATGTTGTCCTTGTAGTTTGCAGCATGTCCAGAGGTTTCCCAAAGTTGCATGTTGTAAATATTTGGACTCAGAACCTAAATAAACACACATAAGGAATAGAAAAACAAAAGGTATAGTTCAACTATCGATGATCTAGGATAATTACTACCCCCTCCGTCCCAAAATATAAGAGCGTTTTTGTCAAAAACGCTCTTATAATTTGGGACGGAGGGAGTACGAATTAAAACCAACCTCTTGGTAGCCTCTCTCTCTATACTCCTTGCGCAAAAAATCCATCAATTTGTTATATATTATAGCGCCATTTGGAAGGAAGAAGCAGCTACCTGGGCTGCATAGTTGCAAAGTTTTGTCAAAGAGCTATCTAACAGCAAGCCGGTGAGTAAAGATCTAGAAAATAAAGATATGAAAAGGAACAAGATCAGATAGGAAAAATGTGTAGGTACCTAAGTGGATGGAAAAAGAAGAGTTTCTGGGACTGCCCCAATAACCTATGATCGCGTTTCTTAGCTTCCTCTATCATATGTTGATATTCCTGCAGATTATAAAAGCAAAACTTGTATGAAAAACAGAATAGGTTGTTTATGATTTGAAAATCAAAAGAATTAGAAGTATGACTAAAATTAAAATTCAGGACTGCAACCTTCATTATCTAACCAGTTTTTTTTTCTACAACACACAAGCGAGCTACTGATCATCTCATTAAGATGAAAGAAAAGTACAGAGAGGGGGGCAAAACACCCACACCTCCAACAGACACCAAACACACACGCCACACTCACACACTCTGAACAAACTAGCTAAGGATCACCACACATAGAGATGCAGACGACTGGCTCGCCCAGGGGAAGGACTAAGTGTTTGACAGCGGACCATGGCCGCAGGCCGGGCAGAGGTATGCAGAGCTAGGGTTTGAGAGAAGGAAGATTTGGGAATGTGAATTTGTTGTCAGCAGCTGGGCTAATAAAAGGTGGTAATGAGAGCAGCCAGTGCGCCGAGGAGGGTGGCACTGGGCATTCATGGCAGGATACTTTTTTTTTCCTTCTCCACACGAGGCCCATCTGTTAGTGACTCAGCACAGAGGGGCAAAACAGTCCTAAACACAGCGCAGTCACGGTCAAACGCCTCTGACTAGACGGAAACCGCACGGAAGGGTATTTCTGTAACAGCACCAAAACTGTGCACACTCGAAAACTAAGGGTAAAACCATCGAGAGGGAACCAATTAAGAGCAAGAGTGTAAAAACCCCTTTTATTAATACAAGAAACTTGTTTGAAGTAACCAATAAAAAGGCATATGCCTTCACAGGGATATAGGAAAGTTGTGCACAGCTGATGTAGCAGTGTTGTGCAAATCAAGCCACCGCAATGCATGTTAAAAGGGAAGAAAGATGCTAACTAAAAACTAAACGAACATATTCTGTGAAAATTGCATGACATATCCTTGTGCGTACACAATTTCCCAGTTTCCAAATCATCAAAGATACTAAAATTACCTTGAGACGTTTAGAATCAGGGAAAGAGATTCCATATACTCTCTGCAGGCTTTCACGGTCTGCTTTTCCTCTCCAGTATGATGCTGAAGCCTATATTCACACATCAAACTTAAGTATCTAATATCATCAAGAGAACTTGGGAGTTCAATGGATAACCAAATAAGAAAAACACCTTGAGGCAAGCGAAAGCTTTAACAAAGGAAGTATTTGGGATGTGCGGGCCACGGCAAAGGTCGACCAAAGGACCACATCTGTATACTGTAATGGTCTTGTCCTCGGGCAATTCGTTAATTATTTCAACCTGAACGTATGGTTAAACATATTCAAGAAAACGAACATGACATCTCGAGGTGACATAGGAAGCCCTTTGATATTTAGATATAAAAGATCGAAGGAAGGGAGATATGTATGATGAAGGTTGCCTTAAATTCATTTTCCGCAAAAACTTCAAGAGCTTCTGCTCTGGAGACTTCAATGCGTTCAAATGGTTGCTTCTCCTGCATCAAGTTGAGTTGGAAAGCGCTTGTTAAAGAAGGAGTTTAGTTATGTCACAGAGATAAGACACTAGTTTGAAAAAGGTACATTGTTCGGCAGTGGGCACAAATTAAGGGTAGGCAAAAACTTGAGTAAAAAAGAATTAAGTAAAATATGATAGCATACCGCAACAGCCTTTTTAGCTTGCTTGTCAATGAGACCAAAGTGTGTATCATTCAGTGTCAAGTCCTTGTAGTGGGCGTCGTAGTAAAAACCCTTAACAGGCAAAGTGTCAAGTCATTAGAACACTGAAAAAATAGGACTAGCGTATTCTCATGCCCCAACCCCAAAACTTGAGTGATCCCATACCTCTCCTCTTGTAGTACAAGGTCCAATGCACAACTTGCAGCCATACACCCTCTCGATGGACTGCAAACAAACATCATCTTCGATTAGAAAAAAGATGAATTGAGAATGAATTATAACAGAGACCTGAGAAAGAAAAATAGAAGGCTATGCAGCTACCACACAATTTGGCCGCGAAGGAAAATCACGCTCAGAGATAGATATCCAGGACGGTCTGACTCACCTCTCCAAGAATATGAGCACTCGAGTGCCAGAACGTGTCACGCCCTTCGTTGCTGTCGAACTTGAACAGCTTCAAGTCACAGTCGCCTTCCAATGGCCTCGTCATGTCCCAGAGCACACCATTCACCTGCGCTATCAGGCAGCTAGCGGCCAGCCCAGTTGATATCCCCGAGGCGATATCCATCGGGGTCGATATCCACTTCTTGCCTTCCTTTATCGCACCATCAGGCAAAGTTACTCTGCATGGTATTGCAAGCAGGAACCAACATTATTATTATGCAAGCGAAACAGGTAACAATTTACATGGTCCAAAGCAGGACCATGGCGTGTGCACTTGAGTTCAGAACTCCCAACAAAGGTATGCTAGCTGCGGGAAACAAGCAAGTAAACTACTGCTTGTGAAGACGATCTGGAATCTGTAGCAGAGAACGCATGCGCCTAATAACAAATCGAATTCTGCCATCATGCGGCTACACGATTAGTTTCCGGCTCAACCACTCCCTAGTGAACATATGCGCTAATTATACATATACAAATAAAAAACGAGGCCATGTTTTTATAGAAGGAAGAAACACGCGGCGGGGGAGCGGAGACTCGAGCCCGGGTCCTCGGCTCCCCGCTAGTCGCATGTGTGCAGGAAAGGAAACAAACACGCGAGCAGATGGCGGGAAGGGATGCAAACCTGATGGGGTCGCCGCCGATGTTGAGGCGCTCGAGGGCCTGCCGGGCCTGGATCTCCTCGAAGATGCGGATCCGCTTCTGCGTCACCGCCTCCAGGTAGGCGGCGTCCGGCGCGACGGCCGGGTCGCCCATCGGCTCGGCGGAGAGGTGGAGGAGGAGGCGGGGCGGGAGCCGGGGCTGGCGCTGCCGGAGGAGGGAGAGGCCTCGTCGGAGGCAGATAAGCATATAGTGGCGGCGGCTGGAAGGAAGGGTTTGTTTAAGCCCCGGGGTTTTTTGACCTCTTGCGATGTAGGGTTTGGCGACGCCAAGTCATCGGGAGATGCCGGCCAGCGAGCTCCTCCTCCTCCCCGAAGCGCTAGGCGGGCTGGCCCATTTCGGAGGAGGCGAGCTAGGCAGTGCTAACGGGCCGGGTTCATGCATATATCCATATGTTTTGTTCAATTTATAGTTTTTTTTCTTTTTGAACTTTAGCAACCTTTGTTAAACTAGGATCATCGAGAAGCATTAACGTGTGCAGATGGGGCGGTCGATGGTGCTGTCCACGTTAGCGAGCTACGTGTCTTTTACTGTGACGAAGGGAAAAGGTTAAAAACGCGTCCAGCCATTGATCCCCTCATTTTCCCCATCTCCCATTTTCTCTTCCCTGAGTGGCGGCTAGGGTTAGCGCGATCGCCGCCTCATCCCCGCACGCAACCTCTCCTTTCGGCTCTCCTCCGCAGCTCCGCCTCCTCCTCTTGCGGCATCCAACCCATCGTCTTCTCCTACTTCCCTCTCTTATTCTTCTGTGCCTCGACGAGGTGGGCAAGCCGGTGCACACACAAAGGGTGGTTGCGGGCTTGCGGTTGCGGCTCCGATGTGGGCGCCGTGGAGGTGGAGTCGGAGCTGCAGCAGAAGGAGGTGGATGGCCGCGACAACAGCTTTAGCTTCGATGAGTTCCATCACCTCCATTGCTATCTCAGGTTCGTTTCGTTGCTTGCTTGCCGTTGGGTTCAATCAAAGCTCTGTTTTTGGTTGCCTGGTTCGACGGTTCCACTCTGCCTGCGTCGATCTGGCATCTGTTTGGATTTTGGATCTGAAACATTTAGGAGGTTGTTCTGGATTGTTACGCTCTGTAGTGACAGGATTCGTGTTTCATATATTGCAAGAGATGAAATCGAGAGGCTGATGTGAATACGTTTGTGTGTAGATTTTGTTTCATGTATTGTAAGAGATGAAATCGAGAGGCTGATGTGAATTCGTTTGTGTGTAGATTTTGTCAGTTATAGGATGGGATGTTTATGAAGTTTCTCTTACTGTCCTGCAGGTTAGCCGATTGATGTATTTGATTGCTGGCCCTTTTGTGTTGGCTGATGGTGGCGAGATGAAATAAGAATTAAACCTGATGCTGGGACAATAAGTATTTATACTATAGATCCACTAAACATTGTATTGAAATAGCAGGCTACATATCTATCTAATATGCATCTGTGGTACAAGCTGAAGCTTGTTTCCTGACAGAGAACAATAAAGATAAGTTGGTGACACAAAGTACTGAATAAAAAACACTTCTAATGATCTATATAATGTGAAATCTTTTTGTATGTGTAGATTTATCGAATAATATCATAATCTCTATTCCTAATGGAGCAGTTGGTAGTCTCGCTTCCAGGGTTTTTTTCGTCCCACCACTTTCGCCCGGTTTTTTTCGTAGGTTAACCGTCGTAGATTTTTTTCGTCGCCTCCCCCACTTCATCGGTTTATTTTCACTTCACCCTCTCACACAACGAAAAAAACTGAACGAATCAGAACTTTCCATACTGACGCAAATTATTTAGTAATGTCTTTATGTAAAAGAATCAATCACAATCAATCTCTAAAGATCAAATCTAAATTAATTAATCTTCATAACGTTTGTTTCCTTCCGAATCACGTCCATAACTTTCCTTCCTTGTTTGGGCAGAAACTGTTTGGTAGCAGAGATTAGGAAGCTTCCTATGAGTGTAGTAATAGGAAGTATTCTTTTTCTTGATGATTCGTTTTCATGCATGATGATAGTAAATTAGGCCAACATTCACCACTATTTATCAACGTCATCAATCGTATCCATTCATACCAGTTTTAAGGGAATCTGCTTACTATGTCTTTTTTAAGGGGATCCGCTCGCTAAGTCGTCGTCGCACGTTATTTTCACAAGCAATTCCCCTAAAAAAAGGCGTGGGTATTGGTAGTTGAACGCCCGCTAGGTTTTCCGCCTGTCCCATCCTCGCGCTGTGCCGCCGCCACCCGCCGAATTTCCAGCCGCCCGAGCCCGTTAACTTCGCCAGCCATCGGGTCGACTGCCCCCGCCCCAAACCCCCATCCCTGAGCACTAGCTATCGCCGCGTTGCCACCCCAAGCTCCACGCCACCGGGAACGAATCAAGCGCCGTCCCGACACCGCCGTCGCCGGCCCAGCACCTCCAGCCTTGCATGGACAACTTCAATGTGCAGTCTCCCTTGCTGCCTCACCTTCTGCCAGCGCATGCAGCGGCGGGGCTGGACGCGTGCGTGCTTGCTAGCTTGCTCTCCGTGCGTACGTACTTGCTCTGCGTGCGTCGCACCGGCCAATGCGCATGATGTGTGTGTGCCTGCTTTTCTGTATGTGTATGCCAGCGTGATGCGTGTGTGCGTTGTTGTGTGTGTATGATATAGATGGCCCGAGTGTGTGCATGCTGTGCTCTGCTCTCTGCTGATCTATGTGTTGGTGCTCCTGCTATATGTTCATGCCATACAAATGAAATTTCTGTTAATCTTCTGACATGTTGAGTTGGTTCTCTCTGTCTTCTGAGGGGGATGAATGCAAAGCAGTCTATTAAGCCAGGCACTATTGCTGAGCTAAATTGACAAAAAAATATTGGTAGCCATAGTTGTAGTTTAAGTAGTAGCAAGTTGTCTGATATGTATAAAGAGACCGTTGCAACTGAGCCCGTTGCTAAATTGACAAAAAAGGTCGCCAGTGTCACTTGATATGTATGAGAATATTAAATGTATTATTAACATGATTAATATTAAACTCTTAAAGTTAATGTGGCCCCGTTGCAACACACGGGCGTTCTTCTAGTTCTGATATGTAGTTTCCTTCTGTTGGGTATCTCACGTAGCATGATATGAAGCTTCTGAATAATTGGTTGCAGAGTTCTCGTATGTGTCTTGGAGTTCCAAACTTCACATTCATTGAGCTTAATTTTTATATATCGCTTATGTCTTTCCAGTCATGCAGTCGCAGATTCTCCATTTCATGATTTTAATAGTTGACGGGGTGAGAAATTTCATGGCAAGAGCCATGTTTTATCTCAGATGTGTAAAGGGAAATATATTTGTTGACCCAAAAATCACACTACACTGTTGCAATTTCTCTGTCGAAAAGGTATGCAGAAGCCAATAGTACACAAAATATTTCTGTCGCCTAGAGATTTACTGGTTGTCTAAAAAAGCACCCAAAACTGATTGAAAAAGAAATAGATCCTGCTAAGTTGCATCCATTTGATATTTAGGGATGTTGCAAGATTGTACATATTCAGTTCCAATAAGAATAACATTTATCCCAACCTATGTCTTTGCAGTGCCTTGACGAAAGCAAAATTGGCCTCCCATGCTATGATGACGCGAAGAATGGGACAATTTGCTCGATCAATTTCAAATTAGAAACAAGAAATTTGAGAAATTCGTTGGATAAGTACTGATATGGTGCTTTTCTAAGAAAGTAGGCATACTATATATTTTTTCCTTACATACCACTATACTTTAGTAGTATTGGTATTTACTTTCTCATTTGCATAATGATATAGTCATTTATGGGCCTTTACAAATGAAGTGGTAATATTAGATATGGGTAATTGGATCATGGATAATTAATTAATTATTGGCTCGTATTAACTCTGGAGCATCTTTAAATTTCTCAGTTATGTTTTCTAAAAGTTTTCCCTTTGTTATAAATGAGAAGCTAGAAAACAATATTTCTCTGTAACTTCTTAGTGTATTCTGTTTCTTTCATGGGAGTTCAATTAGACACAGTCGTTGTTGCTTTTGTATGCTGGAACTTAGCCAAAGGAGGTTGCTTGGTTGATATATTATCTTAAAAAGTTCTACTGAGAATTTGGAATGAAGTGCTTGATTGGAAATCCCTAAGCAAAACTTTGGTACTGCTTCATTGGATACCGGTTACATTATGATGTATTGCAAATTTTCGTACTACTTATTTGATGAATTAATGCTTCTACATATTTGTAGGTTGTGTTAGTTGACTTTGTTGAAAGAAATGAATAATTTGAAAATAGCTGGCATGTTCTCTTAATCAAGATTATTTCTTGGTGCAGATTATATGATTATTAATGCAGGTCCATGCTCTACTCTGATGGCTGAGGTTGGATACACTTGCTACATGTTTATTTAATTTTATTCTATTGGAGGATTCAAACTCTAGACTGATGAAGTGGTGCATTTTGAAATTTCTTCGTAGGTATTGTGAATGGTCTACTGAAGGTATCAATAATAATACTGTTGGAAATATGCCCTAGAGGCAATAATAAAAGTATTATTATTATTATATTTCCTTGTTCATGATAATTGTCTTTTTTTCATGCTATAACTGTATTATCCGGAAATCGTAATACACGTGTGAATACATAGACCACAATCTGTCCCTAGTAAGCCTCTAGTTGACTAGCTCGTTGATCAATAGATGGTTACGGTTTCCTGACCATGGACATTGGATGTCATTGATAACGGGATCACTTCATTAGAAGAATGATGTGATGGACAAGACCCAATCCTAAGCCTAGCACAAAGATCGTAGTTCGTATGCTAAAGCTTTTCTAATGTCAAGTATCTTTTCCTTAGACCATGAGATTGTGCAACTCCCGGATACCGTAGGAATGCTTTGGGTGTACCAAACGTCACGACGTAACTGGGTGGCTATAAAGATGCATTACAGGTATCTCCGAAAGTGTCTGTTGGGTTGGCACGAATCGAGACTGGGATTTGTCACTCCGTGTAAACGGAGAGGTATCTCTGGGCCCACTCGATAGGACATCATCATAATGTGCACAATGTGACCAAGGGGTTGATCACGGGATGATGTGTTACGGAACGAGTAAAGAGACTTGCCGGTAACGAGATTGAACAAGGTATCGGTATACCGACGATCGAATCTCGGGCAAGTACAATACCGTTAGACAAAGGGAATTGTATACGGGATCGATTGAGTCCTTGACATCGTGGTTCATCCGATGAGATCATCGTGGAACATGTGGGAGCCAACATGGGTATCCAGATCCCGCTGTTGGTTATTGACCGGAGAACATCTCGGTCATGTCTGCATGTCTCCCGAACCCGTAGGGTCTACACACTTAAGGTTCGATGACGCTAGGGCTATAAAGGAAGCTTGTATGTGGTTACCGAATGTTGTTCGGAGTCCCGGATGAGATCCCGGACGTCACGAGGAGTTCCGAAATGGTCCGGAGGTAAAGATTTATATATAGGAAGTCCTGTTTCGGCCATCGGGACAAGTTTCGGGGTCATCGGTATTGTACCGGGACCACCGGAAGGGTCCCGGGGGCCCACCGGGTGGGGCCACCTGCCCCGGGGGGGCCACATGGGCTGTAGGGGGTGCGCCTTGGCCTATATGGGCCAAGGGCACCAGCCCCAAGAGGCCCATGCGCCAAGGAAACTTGGGGAGGGAAGAGTCCTCAAGGGGGAAGGCACCTCCGAGGTGCCTTGGGGAGGATGGACTCCTCCCCCCCTCTTGGCCGCACCCCTTTCTTGGAGGAAGGGGCAAGGCTGCGCCTTCCCCCTCTCCCTTGCCCCTATATATAGTGGAGGGGAGGGAGGACATCCATACCTGAGTCCCTGGCGCCTCCCTCCCTCCCGTGACACCTCCTCCTCTCCCGTGGGTGCTTGGCGAAGCTCTGCAGGATTGCCACGCTCCTCCATCACCACCACGCCGTTGTGCTGCTGCTGGATGGAGTCTTCCTCAACCTCTCCCTCTCTCCTTGCTGGATCAAGGCATGGGAGATGTCACCGGGCTGTACGTGTGTTGAACGCGGAGGTGCCGTCCTTTCGGTACTTGATCATCGGTGATCTGAATCACGACGAGTACGACTCCATCAACCCCGTTCACTTGAACGCTTCCGCTTAGCGATCTACAAGGGTATGTAGATGCACTCTTCTTCCCCTCGTTGCTGGTTTCTCCATAGATAGATCTTGGTGACACGTAGGAAATTTTGGAATTTCTGCTACGTTCCCCAACAATGGCATCATGAGCTAGGTCTATTGCGTAGATTCTTTGCACGAGTAGAACACAAAGTAGTTGTGGGCGTTGATTTTGTTCAATATGCTTGCTGTTACTAGTCTTATCTTGATTCGGCGGCATCGTGGTATGAAGCGGCCCGGACCAACCTTACACGTACTCTTACGTGAGACCGGTTCCACCGACAAACATGCACTAGTTGCATAAGGTGGCTGGCGGGTGTCTGTCTCTCCCACTTTAGTCGGAACAGATTCGATGAAAAGGGTCCTTATGAAGGGTAAATAGCAATTGGCATATCACGTTGTGGTTTTGCGTAGGTAAGAAACGTTCTTGCTAGAAACCCATAGCAGCCACGTAAAACATGCAAACAACAATTAGAGGACGTCTAACTTGTTTTTGCAGGGTATGCTATGTGATGTGATATGGCCAAAAGGATGTGATGAATGATATATGTGATGTATGAGATTGATCATGTTCTTGTAATAGGAATCGCGACTTGCATGTCGATGACGTGACAAGATGATCATGGAGCCCCAAGATGGAGATCAATGGAGCTATATGATATTGGCCATATCATGTCACTACTATATAATTGCATGTGATGTTTATTATGTTTATGCATCTTGTTTACTTAGAACGACGGTAGTAAATAAGATGATCCCTTACAACAATTTCAAGAAGTGTTCTCCCCTAACTGTGCACCGTTGCTACAGTTCGTCGCTTCGAAGCACCACGTGATGATCGGGTGTGATAGATCCTTACATTCACATACAACGGGTGTAAGACAGATTTACACATGCAATACACTTAGGGTTAACTTGACGAGCCTAGCATGTACAGACATGGCCTCGGAACACGGAGACCGAAAGGTCGAGCATGAGTCGTATAGTAGATACGATCAACATGAAGATGTTCACCGATGATGACTAGTCTGTCTCACGTGATGATCGAACACGGCCTAGTTGACTCGGATCATGTAATCACTTAGATGACCAGAGAGATGTCTATCTGAGTGGGAGTTTATAAGATGAACTTAATTATCCTGAACATAGTCAAAAGGTCTTTTGCATATTATGTTGTAGCTCACGCTATAGTTCTACTGTTTAGATATGTTCCTAGAGAAAAATTAGTTGAAAGTTGATAGTAGCAATTATGCGGACTAGGTCCGTAAATTGAGGATTGTCCTCATTGCTTCATAGAAGGCTTATATCCTTAATGCACCGCTCAGTGTGCTGAACCTTGAACGTCGTCTGTGGATGTTGCGAACATCTGACATACACATTTTGATAACTACGTGATAGTTCAGTTAAACGGTTTAGAATTGAGGCACCGAAGACGTTTTTGAAACGTCGCGAAACATATGAGATGTTTTGAGGGCTGAAATTGGGATTTCAGGCTGTCAAGAGGTATAAGACCTCCGACGATTTTCTTAGCCTACAAACTAAGGAGAAAAGCTCAATTGTTGTGCTTGTGCTTAGATTGTTTGAGTACAACAATCGCTTGAATCGAGTGTGAGTTGATCTTCCAGATGAAATAGTGATGGTTCTCCAAAGTCATTACCACCAACCTGCTAGAGCTTCGTGATGAACTATGATATATCAGGGACATATATGATGATCCTTGAAATACTCGCGATGTTTGACACCGCGAAAGTAGAAATCAAGAAGGAGCATCAATTGTTGATGGTTAGTGAAACCACTAGTTTTAAGAAGGGCAAGGGCAAGAAGGGATACTTCATGAAACGGCAATTCAGCTGCTGCTCTAGTGAAGAAACCCAAGGTTGAACCCAAACCCGAGACTAAGTGCTTCTGTAATAAGGGGAACAGCCACTGGAGCAGAATTACCCTAGATACTTGGTAGATAAGAAGGCTGGCAAGGTCGATAGAAGTATATTGGATGTATTATGTTAATGTGTACTTTACTAGTACTCCTAGTAGCACCAGGGTATTAGATACCGGTTCAGTTGCTAAGTGTTAGTAACTCGAAATAAAAGAGCTACGGAATAAACGGAGACTAGCTAAAGGTGAGCTGACGATATGTGTTGGAAGTGTTTCCAAGTTTAATGTGATCAAACATCGCACGCTCCCTCTACCATCAAGATTAGTATTAAACCTGAATAATTGTCATTTGATGTTTGCGTTGAGCATAGACATGATTGGATTATGTCTATCGCAATACGGTTATTCATTTAAAGAGAATAATGGTTACTCTATTTATTTGAATAAAACCTTCAATGGTCTTGCACCTAAAGGAATGGTTTATTGAATCTCGATCGTAGTGATACACATTTTCATGCCAAAAGATATAAGATAGTAATGATAGTACCACTTACTTGTGGCACTGCCATGTAAGTCATAATGGTATAAAACGCATGAAGAAGCTCCATGTTGATGGATCTTTGGACTCACTCATTTTTGAAAAGTTTGAGACATGCAAACCATGTCTATTGGTGTATACGCATGAAGAAACTCCATGCAGATGGATCGTTTGGACTCACTTGATTTTGAATCACTTGAGATATGCAAATCATACCACATGGACAAGATGACTGAAAAGCCTCGGTTTCAGTAAAATGGAACAAGATAGCAACTTGTTGGAAGCAACACATTTTGATGTGTGCAGTCCAATGAGTGCTGAGGCATGCAGTGAATATCGTTATGTTCTTACTTCACAGATGATTCGAGTAGATGTTGAGAATATTTACTTGATGAAACACAAGTCTGAATTATTGAATGGTTCAAATAATTTCAGAGTGAAGTAGAAGATCATTGTGACAAGAGGATAAAATGTCTATGATATGATCATAGAGATGAATATCTGAGTTACGAGTTTTGGCACACAATTAAGACATTGTGGAAATTGTTTCACAATTAATACCGCCTGGAACACCATAGTTTGATGGTGTGCCCGAACATCATAGTTGCACCCTATTGGATATGGTGCGTACCATGATGTCTCTTATCGAATTACCACTATTGTTCATGGGTTAGGCATTAGAGACAACCACATTCACTTTAAATAGGGCACCACGTAATTCCGTTGAGATGACACCTTATGAATTATGGTTTAGAGAAACCTAAGTTGTCGTTTCTTAAAGGTTTGGGGCTGCGACACTTATGTGAAAAAGTTTCAGGATTAATAAGCTCGAACCCAAAGCGGATAAAATACATCTTCATAGGACACCCAAAACAGTTGGGTATACCTCCTAATTCAGATCCGAAAGCAATAGGGATTGTTTCTTGAATCGGGTCCTTTCTCGAGGAAAGGTTTCTCTCGAAAGAGTTGAGTGGGAGGATGGTAGAGACTTGATATGGTTATTGAACCATCACTTCAACCAGTGTGTATCAGGGCACAGGAAGTTGTTCATGTGGCACCTACACCAATTGAAGTAGAAGCTTATGATAGTGATCATGAAGTTTCGGATCAAGTCACTGCCGTACCTCGTAGGGTGACAATGATACGTACTACTTCAGAATGGTACAGTAATCCTGTCTTGAAGGTCATGTTGCTAGACAACAATGAACCTACGAGCTATGGAGAAGCGATGGTGGGCCCGGATTCCGATAAATGGCTCGAGGCCATAAAATCCGAGATAGGATCCATGTATGAAAACAAAGTGTAGACTTTGACAGAATAGCTCGATGGTCATAAGGCTGTTGAGTGCAGATGGATTTTAAAAGGAAGACGGACAATGATGGTAAATGTCACCATTAAGAAAGCTCGACTTGTCGTTAAGATGTTTTCCGACAAGTTCAAGGAGGTGACTACGATGAGACTTTCTCACTCGTAGCGATGCTAAGAGTCTGTTGGAATTATATTAGCGATTACTGCATTATTTATGAAATCTTGCAGATAGGATGTCAAATCATTGTTTCCTCGACGATTTTCTAGAGGAAAGGTTGTATATGATACAACCGAAAGGTTTTGTCGATCCTAAGGATGCTAAAAGGTGTGCTGGCTCCAGCGATCCTTCCAAGGACTGGAGTAAGCATCTCGGAGTTGGAATGCTTTTTGATAAGATGATCAAAGATTTTTGGTTTATACAAAGTTTATGAGAAACTTGTATTTTCAAAGAAGTGAGTGGGAGCACTATAGAATTTCTGATGAGTATATGTTGTTGACATATTGATGATCAGAAATGATGTAGAATTTCTAGAAAGCATATAGGGTTATTTGAAAGGTGTTTTTCAATAGAAAACCTGGAATAAACTACTTGAACATTGAGCATCAAGATCTATGAGGATGGATCAAAACGCTTAATGGTACTTTCAAATGAGCACATACCTTGACATGATCTTGAAGGTGTTCAAGATGGATCAGTCAAAGAAGAAGTTCTTGCCTGAGTTGTAAAGGTACGAAGTTAAGACTTAAAGCTCGACCTCGGCAGAAAAGAGAGAAAGGACAAAGGTCGTCCCCTATGTTTAAGACATAGGCTCTATAGTATGCTATGCAGTGTACCGCACCTGAAGTGTGCCTTGCCATGAGTCAGTCAAGGGGTACAAGAGTGATCCAAGAATGGATCACAGGACAACGGTCAAAGCTATCCTTAGTAACTAGTGGACTAAGGAATTTTCTCGATTATGGAGGTGGTAAAAGAGTTCGTCGTAAAGGGTTACGTCGATGCAAGCTTAACACCTATCCGGATAGCTCTGAGTAGAGATACCGGATACGTATAATGGAGCAACAATTTAGAATAGCTCCAAGTAGAACAGTTATTTGGAATAGCTCCAAATAGAATGTGGTAGCTACATCTAGGAGATGACATAGAGATTTGTAAAGCACACACGGATCTGAAAGGTTCAGACCCGTTGACTATAACATCTCTCAAAAGCATAACATGATCAAACCCAGAACTCATCGAGTGTTAATCGCATGGTAATGTGAACTAGATTATTGACTCTAGTAAACTCTTTGGGTGTTAGTCACATGGGGATGTGACCTTGAGTGTTAATCACATATCGATGTGAACTAGATTATTGACTCTAGTGCAAGTGGGAGACTGTTGGAAATATGCCCTAGAGGCAATAATAAAAGTATTATTATTATTATATTTCCTTGTTCATGATAATTGTCTTTTTTTCATGCTATAACTGTATTATCCGGAAATCGTAATACACGTGTGAATACATAGACCACAATCTGTCCCTAGTAAGCCTCTAGTTGACTAGCTCGTTGATCAATAGATGGTTACGGTTTCCTGACCATGGACATTGGATGTCATTGATAACGGGATCACTTCATTAGAAGAATGATGTGATGGACAAGACCCAATCCTAAGCCTAGCACAAAGATCGTAGTTCGTATGCTAAAGCTTTTCTAATGTCAAGTATCTTTTCCTTAGACCATGAGATTGTGCAACTCCCGGATACCGTAGGAATGCTTTGGGTGTACCAAACGTCACAACGTAACTGGGTGGCTATAAAGATGCATTACAGGTATCTCCGAAAGTGTCTGTTGGGTTGGCACGAATCGAGACTGGGATTTGTCACTCCGTGTAAACGGAGAGGTATCTCTGGGCCCACTCGATAGGACATCATCATAATGTGCACAATGTGACCAAGGGGTTGATCACGGGATGATGTGTTACGGAACGAGTAAAGAGACTTGCCGGTAACGAGATTGAACAAGGTATCGGTATACCGACGATCGAATCTCGGGCAAGTACAATACCGTTAGACAAAGGGAATTGTATACGGGATCGATTGAGTCCTTGACATCGTGGTTCATCCGATGAGATCATCGTGGAACATGTGGGAGCCAACATGGGTATCCAGATCCCGCTGTTGGTTATTGACCGGAGAACATCTCGGTCATGTCTGCATGTCTCCCGAACCCGTAGGGTCTACACACTTAAGGTTCGATGATGCTAGGGTTATAAAGGAAGCTTGTATGTGGTTACCGAATGTTGTTCGGAGTCCCGGATGAGATCCCGGACGTCATGAGGAGTTCCGGAATGGTCCGGAGGTAAAGATTTATATATAGGAAGTCCTGTTTCGGCCATCGGGACAAGTTTCGGGGTCATCGGTATTGTACCGGGACCACCGGAAGGGTCCTGGGGGCCGACCGGGTGGGGCCACCTGCCCCGGGGGGCCACATGGGCTGTAGGGGGTGCGCCTTGGCCTATATGGGCCAAGGGCATCAGCCCCAAGAGGCCCATGCGCCAAGGAAACTTGGGGAGGGAAGAGTCCTCAAGGGGGAAGGCACCTCCGAGGTGCCTTGGGGAGGATGGACTCCTCCCCCCCTCTTGGCCGCACCCCTTTCTTGGAGGAAGGGGCAAGGCTGCGCCTTCCCCCTCTCCCTTGCCCCTATATATAGTGGAGGGGAGGAAGGACATCCATACCTGAGTCCCTGGCGCCTCCCTCCCTCCCGTGACACCTCCTCCTCTCCCGTAGGTGCTTGGCGAAGCTCTGCAGGATTGCCACGCTCCTCCATCACCACCACGCCGTTGTGCTGCTGCTGGATGGAGTCTTCCTCAACCTCTCCCTCTCTCCTTGCTGGATCAAGGCATGGGAGACGTCACCGGGCTGTACGTGTGTTGAACGCGGAGGTGCCGTCCTTTCGGTACTTGATCATCGGTGATCTAAATCACGACGAGTACGACTCCATCAACCCCGTTCACTTGAACGCTTCCGCTTAGCGATCTACAAGGGTATGTGGATGCACTCTTCTTCCCCTCGTTGCTGGTTTTTCCATAGATAGATCTTGGTGACACGTAGGAAATTTTTGAATTTCTGCTACGTTCCCAACAAATACATACTTTACATAGTCAAGATTCATACTTTCCTTATTACATGTTGGTTTATATCCCCTACATATGTGATGTGTCTTTAGCTTATCGACTATTCTTAAGTGAATCTTATGTGGTATTGCAGGACTAACTTTTCTTTAGACAATTTTGTATTCTTTAGTTCATTTTGGGTCATTTCCATTGCCTGTTAGTGTTTTTCGCTAGAGTGCTTTGCAGGCAGTTGTTTGAAATAGAACCTTCCAGCCATCTTACTTCTCCAATAGTACTTTCTTGTTGAGTTTGGTTGGACGTTCTCCAAAGTAAATTTGGGAGAACAATAAACCATACTTTCTATGTTTTGAAACTAGAGCTGGCCATGAATAATTCTTTTCAAGTTGATAGTCTATCAGAGTTTGAATTTGCTTTTGTATAGCAATATGGAAGTATATTATTTCATCATATTTTCCTAAAGTAGCTTCTGATTTGTTCACATTTGTAGAACTACACAATCTGCACATTCCTTCTCTTCTCCTAATCAATTTCATCTCAAATTAGGCTTTATCCCCTGATTAGCATTCTGAGCTACTTAAATTTCTTCGCCCACATGTTTGATTTAGGTTTTTGTTTAGACATGACAAATGTTTGCAAGTTATAGACGCCACGCCTGCCGCTGTCGGGGAGCTCCTGCCTGCGCTGCAAGCCTCATGACCTTGCAAACTCGCTCGTGCTGCTTATACGATACGGCCTCTCCCTACTCAGGATGGACTGCTTCGTGCAGATTCACTCTTCTTTGCCTGAAGGCTCCTATGTATCCAGGACCCGCACAAGGAAAATTCTGGGATGAAGTATGTACCATTTTCTTCAATATTTCATTTCCTTCAATATTTCATCAATGCATGGGTATAAACTGAACATTGTATATTGTGACCTATGTAGGAAAAAAGCGAAAATGCAAATAGATGAGAAATCCCAACTTATTCCTTTGGCCATTTCTGTAACCAAAGCTATTGGCTGGCCAACACAAAGGAGCTGAAATTTCATAGCGACAAAAATAGGTATTTAATATCTTTTTCAGATAGTTCTCATTTATGGTAGTGGTTCTAGGTTTATATTCAGAATTGTTCTTTTCTGTAAAATTTTCTTGAAGAAATATGTGCGTACTGCTTCTAGAATTATATTGTACCATATTTTACCACCACCTGCCTGAACTTTTTGTTCCGAAGGTTGATCTTAATTTCCTGATATTGTCTACTCCGTATATTTCATAATAATAACTGATAATCCCTCTCTAAATTATCCCAGCCAGATTGCTATGTAGACAACTCTTACTGAATTGATCTATGTCAGCTCATGCTCTCAAGCGGTCAAGAGGTCATTGTGTGTTCAGTATTCTCTACAGATTAATTAGTTTGTTCATCCCAACAGTCTTATCTACATATATCTAACCACATCAGGAGTTCTGACATGTTTATAGCTGAATTAATCTTTATACATATGGCAGGTGCTAGAGGTACCGTGCAAGCAAGCATGGCGACCGCGATCATGCTGCAGTGGCTGGGTATATCCCCTCCCGCTAGCTGAGGATGGGCTCGATGATGGGGCTCCTACCCTTACACAGGTATTAGCTTCTGCACTGTCTCTTTGTGTCTATTACCTTGCCTCCCCACTTATGCTTTGAATTTGCTCTTTGCTTGGCAAGATTAATGTGAGGTGTTTAATTTATGTTCATAAACTAAAAAAATGATGCCTGGTGAGATTTTAGGTGTATCCACCAATAATAGCTTTTGGAATAATGTTAATACATTTTGCTCTTTGCTGCCCAGTACTTGTGAATATAGATTGGTTACTCCACTGCATGTTACTTTGTGTGAGGTGGGCTTAAATTTCTTGTTCAGGTCATGTGTTTCAAGAACATACATATGGATAATTTGAGATTTTTGGTCATTTGTATTTGGCTATTTCATTCTTCTATAAAACTGCAGGTATATTCCCACATTGAACTCGATTATTGCAATGATTGGGTTGATTTGGACATACTGTGCCTTGAATGACTTTTCCCGTTGGGCAATTCAAATGATGGAAGCCTCTTCTGACCCTTCCACCTCTCCGGCCTCACCACTGGAGACTCGGATGCGAGAATCGCCGCCGCCGCCGCCGTGTCTGTCGGTGACGCTCACACAAGAATCCAGAGGCAGTACCTTGGTCCTCTCCCTGAGAACAACAACTCTCTCATGATGCGGGACTGACGCCACCGTCCATGCCATGTTCTGGCTGATCCCCAAGGCTCCTTGCCGATGTCCAACCAGCGCCACACAGCCAATGGTACTGCCGACATGAGGACGCCCACCCCCGTGTTGATCGAGCTTTTTGACCTGAGCCTCATGGACAAGGTCATACGGGCATCTAATTTTGATTTGCTATGTGCTCTCTTTTCACAAGTGTAGCTTTTTGTGTTATAAAACTATGCTACCGATTGTTCTTTGTTGATATTTCCCTACTTGTGTCCTGATTAATGGATCTGAGGTAGTTAGAAATCACTGAATAACTACTTATACTATTTTGTCAGCCATCACTGGCTACAATTGTTTATATGATACTTGTACTATTATACATGAACTGAGCACATTTGGTACAAAATAGGAGAGTGGAAGGGGCGTGTCCTACCTGGCACCGCCGAGCTTCTGCTCAGGCGGTGCGCCATGGGCGCGCCCCAACCACTAGTGTCTGTTACAAGTGAAGGAATAAGAAACTCGGGCGGTTCATTTGTTCAATTTATGGTTTTGTTTAAGACATGACCTGCAAAAGGATAACAAGTCGCGCCAACAAGATGGCTGATGTATCATCGATCTCAAAACTGTTATTGGTCACATGATATGGTAATCTCATCGAGTATTGCTCCTTCTCAATGAATTTCACTCTCTCCCATCTGCATTACCATCAGCAAAGGATACATGCTCAAAAAGGCTACCAAAATGATCGGCGATGGAATTCATCCAATATAAATTTACGGATGTTGAGGACAACAGCAACATCAGTCAACGTTGATGTCCCTTCGCATAGCAAAAGCATGTTGGCAACTCACCAGGATTTTTCTCTGTTACTACGACAAAGAAAGAGATTATTTTTGATAGTGATAAGGGGGCGTTGCTATAGCTGGAATCTCCCGATTTGGAAAGCAAGCAGTGGGTTATGTAGAGGTTTAGGGGAAGGATTATGGGCTAATTAGGGTGACCCCCTGAAAATTAGGGTGGGAGATTACATGTAGATTAATGGGTGGGCCTGAAAGCCTGTGCATGCCTTTGCT